>NW_024535466.1:0-14533 GCF_016097555.1 Gigantopelta aegis
CGAGCACTCAACCGACGGAGCTAAATTCCGCCCCGTATTCAAGGCAGAGTCTAAAAAACGTTTCAAAGAGGAAAGTAGATAATTTAATATTGTTTTCTGTTCAACCAATTATGAGGCACAAGAATCCTTCTTACATGTTTGTACATCCCCAGTTTATGCATTTATTTCTTTACAAAGAATGATTAACAGAGCCTTGTAGCGATAAAATACGACATACTGGTGAAAACAGTATCCGTTATTTATGATAACACACACCTGTAACACGCATACACGTGTATTATTGATTTTTGACTGGCTGCTCTAGGTGACGACTCGGTCACCGCAGCCATGCCATCCAATCAAACACGCGCGATAGATATTGATAACCTTGTGACCGGTAAAGCGTTTGCCTGATGCGCGGTCGGTCTAGGATCAATCCCCGTTGGTGGCCCCATTGGTCTATTTCTCGTTCTAGCCAATGCACCAAAACTGGTATATCAAAGGCCGTGGTATGTGCTATCCTGTCTGTGGGATGGTGCATAAAAAAGATCTCTTGCTACTAATGGAAAAATGTAGCGGGTTTCCTTTCTAAGACTGTCAAAATGACCATATGTTTGACATCTAGTAGCCGATGATTAATAAATCAATGTGCTGTAGTGGTGTCGTTTACCTGAATCTGATTACTTTGTGATGCAAGTTTTACTTGGAACTATATATATATATATATATATATATATATATATATATATATATATATATAAACACGATTATCAAAATATCTCTCCTAACTGTATATCTATTAGATCTCTCTGTAACAGGCTGTTAAACCCTAGTATGGCTCGTCTCTAGGTATGATCAGAGATACGATCTTATATAAGTATATATTATTATAGCACGTTTAGTTCACTAGAAAACACAACAAAACACGATACACTTTGGAATCTGTATTAACATACGCTGACAATTGTACAGCCGTAGTAGTTAATTAATAACAACAATAATAACAACCCAGAACTGATCACTTAATTAGTTAATCTCTAGGTGTCTAGGTTACACAATATGCGAATCACTTCACCGTGACACAACACCCACACGTGTGATAATTGAGAAACGCTTCTAGGAGAAGTTAATTAATAAAGGAATTACCACTCTATTCCTAACTGGTTAATTTTTAATTAACCCTTACTACTCGTTCAGTAACGTGTGATAATTGAGAAACGCTGCCAGGAGAACTTAATTAATAAAGGAATTACCACACTATTCCTAACTGGTTAATTTTTAATTAACCCTTAACTACTCATTCAGTAATCTTGTAACACAGAATTAATACTGGTACCTATCACAATAAAGACAATAACCTACAGTTTACCTAGGTCTTATAGGATGACTGGCTAAGCTTTATATTACCAAATACTCGTATAAATACAGACCAGTAAGACTACGATTTACTTCGTCAGATGACCGAAGACACTGTCTAAAGAATATTGGTATAATACAGTATTAAAATATTTAAAGTCACATCAATCACATCAAGGTTATACAACAGAGCCGTCCTTTTTCGTTCTCCTCATAACTCTAAAACTCTAGCTATTTATTATAAATCGAAATATTGCCTGGGGGTAAATCGTGGCACCGAATCTATCATCTGATATTTCCACCGCGACCAATCGGTATTTTTTCTCTCTGATCGTCAGTCTGGCTGTCGCCAATCCGCGACCAATCCCCTGGCCATAAACAGCACTACCGGAGATATTACGTAACTACTAGCCACATGGCGTCCACCCCTGCTCTGGGCTAAGTGCAATGAAACTGCACACGGCCTTCTAAAACAATTAATATCGCCACAGGCGAAAAGAAATTAAGAGCATGTACCGTCACATATGTGATAATTCGGAATGTTTTCAAATTATTTTCAAATCACTGGCATGATTCTGCAAGCAAGGTTTTGATTGGTGGACATGACCTCCAACTGGCTGCTGTTAGATCCACATGTAATAGTGGAGCTAATTTTAATTAGATTGATCGTAATTGCACTTCATATCCATTTATTTTTTATAGATACAATTGTTTAAATTAAATTAAATTATTTTTCAAATACGGCCACATGCACTGGTAATCATCAAACTTAAACTCGTCATAATTTACAAGGTACATAACTTATTCATGAATGTTCACAAAATATAAATACGATTTCTATATTTTCACTCTAACTAAAATACAGTGAAAATATGACTTTTCATCGAATATCACATTTATATTTTCTGTAGACCTATATATTTCATTGCTATGTATATAATACATTGATTTATTAATAATCCGCTATTGAATGTCAAACATTTGGTAATTTAGAGAAAAACCGCCATGTTTTCCCAATAGCAGCAAGGGATCTTCTATATGCACTTTCCCATAGGTAAATTTTTGTTTTGTTTAACAGCACCACTAGAGCACATTGCTATTGGGTGTCAAACATTTGGTAATTATGACTCATAGTCATCAGAGGAAACCCACTACATTTTTCCTAATGCAGCAAGGGATCTTTTATATGCACTTTCCCACAGACTGGAAAGCACATACCACAGCTTTGTCCAGTTATGGTGCACTGATAAGGAACGAGAAAATCCCCAATCAGTGGAATGGATCCACTGAGGTGGCTCGATCCTACGACGCAAACACCTCAGGCGAACACTCAACCGACTAAGCTAAATTCTGCCCCCACAGAGAAATGATACACTGGTTGGGACGGGAAACACCAGACATAGAATGGGTTAACTGAGGTAGTTTGACCCTACGACGCAAGCACTCCAGGTGAGCGCTCCATCGATAGAGCTAGATCCATCTGCAGCATAGCAGATTGACCCTACCATTAGTAACATAACAGAACAAACTGAACTTTATTACACTTGGACCGCTCTGCAACGGCGTAGGAGGAAAATATATAGTCTGATTTCGACACGATGGTTTATAGGAAGGTACAAACAATAGAAATACATATCTTGATACATTACACACAGGCCATTTTTTAAAACACTGGCAGCCATCTTTTTGACGTCATATTTAGACCCTTTTCGGGGGTCAGATTTCGGCCAACTTTCGAAATGTTCTTCTCTAGACCTTATGCTACTATAAATAAACCCACCATAAAATGTTTTCTTGCAATTTTTGGTGGGCTATGCAGCATATTGATCCTACTATAAGGAACGACATGTTTTATTTAACATATGGTTAAGGACCACACAGACATTGAGAGAGGAAAGCCGCTGTCGCCATTTCATGGGCTACTCTTTTCGATTAGCAGCAAGGGTTCTTTTATATGGACCATCCCACAGACAGGATAGCACATACCACGGCCTCTGATAAACCAGTCGTGATGCACTGGCTGGACCTACTATAAGTGACTGACATTTAAATTAGTACAAAGCTAAGTCATGACGTAATATGTGATGACCATTTCAGAAGAAAGGGGGTTCATGATGAGACTATTGTCACCCCTAATAATGATTGTTTTTTCATTATTCAGGTAACACTTGCACTCTGCTGTACGGTGCTTCTAGCACACACGGCTGCGGCAATCACGTCCAACGAAACTACGACGGTTCCATCGAAGCCGAAGAAGTCTGCACACTTTGGGTTTATGTTTGGCAATCGCGGTGGTATTCCAGTTGTTGGTGGTTACAGTAGAGGTGGTAACGTTGGCTACAACAGACCAGGGAGACCCGGCAACAGCAATCATGTAGGCTACGGCGGTACACGAAGTTCATATCCCAGAAATAGCGGTAGAGGTAGTGGTTACAACAGTTATGGCGGCGACAAAGGCACCTCCAGACATGGTGGCGGCAGTGGGTACCCCAGTAATGGTGGCGGCAGTGGTTACCCTACACATGGTGGCAGTAGTGGTTATCCTAGACATGGTGGCGGCAGTGGTTACCCCAGCCAGAGAGGAGATAGATATGGAGGCAGGCAGGGAGGAGATAGATATGGAGGCGGTAGTGGCTACCCCAGTCAAGGAGGAGACAGACATGGTGGAAACAGTGGCTACGGTGGAGGCAGTCGATACTCAGGAAATGGTGGAGGACACTCCGGGAATGGTTATGGGAATAGTGGAGGTCACTCCGGAAATGGTTACGGTAATGGTGGAGGACAGGGGTACAACACGTATCCAACTTTCGGAAAGAGGGGATATCTCATGTGTCCCAACCAGACCTTTTTTGATAACATTTACAGATGGAGCGATCTTGCAACCGGATACCCGCGGTAAATATTATTTGTTTTTATTACCGTACGTAAGTTATGGCACAGTGGCATTGTCCGAGTATATGCCGGTGCCTTTGTATGTGACCTTGTATGTGACCATGTTATTCTGTGTGCGTACGTATATCGAAATTATTGATGTCTCTTTTCACCTTTTCGTCTCTATGTCTGTCTCCGTCTGCTTACACTCGTGTTTTGTTTGTTGTTATCGTTGGGTTTTATTTCCAAATATTTATCAGCAGCGTAAACGTTTGGGCTACCTTTCACACCCTTATTTCCTTTTTCAGAGCTCAAATAAACGCAGAGATAGTCCTCGCTACTAATGCTCCATTACGAGCCTGTCTGATACGTACGCGACCGGCTGTCACCGCTCCGACAGTACCAGCTACGGACCCCATGTGAGTTGCAGCCTATTCATTTTCAGTTATATTCGTAGTTATATCTAAATACATGTAGTTTCAAACACGTTAATTCTTGGCATCATTCATTTCATTTCGACGTATTTTCGTGCTTATATCCAATTAAGTTTCAAGACGTTATCCTGGGCACACACCTCAGCTATCTGGGCTGCCTGCCCAGAGCAGTGGGTTAGTTGGTTAGTGAGAGAGAAGATGGTGTAGTGGCCTTACACATACCCATTGAACTCGCTCTGGGTCGAACCCTGTACCTACCAGCCTGTAGTCCGATGGCTTAACCACTGCGCCACCGAGGCCGGCTTTTGGGCATCAACACGAAGCTATCGTTGCAATTTGTTTAGCACTAAGATTGGTACATAGTTGTCACAAATTCAAAGTCGGAGTTGTGGCCTTACACCTTAGGCGCACATTTGATGTGTCCGCCATCCGTGTGCTTATATGTATCCGTAATCCGCAATGCGTAACGATAATGTTTTATGCAAATGGTTTGAGTAGATTCCATTCATGCGTCTCCGTATCTGACAATTATTTGCATTATGTATTACATGATTTAATATTTAATTATTTATTAAAGTATCAAATGACAATATTCATCAAATTATACCAAACAGATACAAATTATATTGTCACCTTACGTATACGTATTACGGACAAATTAATTTTGCGCCTTGATTCAAAGCTGGTCATATAGGACATTTTGAAGGTGAATTCCATTTTGTACTCCATTTAATGAATTTCGTGAGACATATATTTTTAAAAAGTATTAGTAACGTGTAATTTATCTTCAAATAAATGCAATTATTAAATTAAAAGCATCACTCAGTGTTTAAAACCTGGCGTTGATAGCTCGTTATATGTCGATGATTTTCAGATTTGCTACAGGTCGTCCAGTTACGGGCAGTAAAAGTATCATTGAACGTCAGTTGCAGCTTTGTTTGAATAAACTTCAACAATGGGCAACTGACAATGGATTTCGATTCTCAAAGTTGAAAGCCGTCTGTATGCATATCTGCCAGAAAAGAGGTCACCATTTAGATCCTCAGCTGTTTCTGAACAAACCTCCCGTTCCAGTTGTGGAGGAGACCAAATTTCTGGGGGGTATTTTTGGCAGGAGGCTATCTTTTGTTCCTCATTTACAGTATGTGAAAAAGAAGGGCTTAAAGGCCCTCAATATCTTAAAAGTTATTGGCAAGACTGAATGGGGAGCAGATCGAAAGGTTATCCTCCGAATTTATAGATCTTTATTTGGGTCTAAACTTGATTATGGGTGCATTGTGTATGGGTCAACACGTAAGTCTTACTTGCAAATGCTAGATCCTATACACAACCAGGGACTTAGGCTTTGTCTTGGTGCTTTCAAGACATCTCCTGTGGAGAGCTTGTACGTCGATGCGCACGAACCTAGTTTGGGTGCTCGACGTGCAAAGCTTTCTCTGCAGTATTCTAGAAAGATTAAATCAATGCCAAAATATCCTGCACACAATGCGGTGTTTGATAATAAATATATGAAGTTATTTAATGCGAAACCGAATGTGATTCGAACATTTGGTCTTCGCATTAAGGAGTTTTTATCGCTTTCCAACATTGATTTAACAGACATTTTGGAAACGCCTTCATATTTTATTTTACCACCTTGGTGTATCAAACCACCAAAAATTGTATTCGATCTTGTGCAACTAAAAAAAGATTGCACAGATGCAGTTATTTATAAACAATATTTCATGGAAATCCAAGAGAGGTACTGTGATTACATTCCTGTTTACACAGACGGAGGACGGGATGGGAATTCTGTGGCTTGTGCTACAGTTTTTCCCATCAGACGCAATAATTTCCATGAGATTGCCCGATTCAGCATCAATCATTAAATCCCTGAAACAGATTAAAGGGATATTCCTGAGTTTGCTGCATTGTAAGATGTTTCCGACTAATAAAATATTTCTACGATTAAACTTACATATAAAATAATTTTCTTGTTTAGAATATCAGTGTCTGTATATCTAATGTGTTTCTGGTCATCTTAATGTTTGTAACAAGCCCAAACTGGATTTCGTCTTCAAATAAATTCGTAAGTACGAAAAAATATATTTTCGGAAATAAAACAAAATGTAACCCAGTACAAATATTAGAACGATCAGAAACATGTTTAATATACAGCCACTAATATTTTATGCAGAAAAATATATGTGATATTTAATTACAATCGTTAAAAAGTCTCTTTTAGTCGATAACATCTTAAACATTGCAGCAAACTAAGGAATGTCCCTTTAAGGATTCATATGCATCCAAATATATTATTTTTACAGACTCACCTTCGTGTCTCCAAGCTCTACAGTACATGAAATTAGAGCACCCGTTAGTTGGAATGATGATACGAAGGTGTGTCTTTGTATCAATTGCCAATAAAGATATTATATTTTGTTGGGTACCCACCCATGTTGGCATTAAGGGCAACGAAAGGGCAGCTGTTGCTGCCAAGTCTGCTTTGAACTTGCCCCATGTCCATATCGGTGTCCCGTACAATGATTTTAAATTTAATATTAACCTATATATCTTTTCGACATGGCAAGATGCTTGGGACGGTGCGGTTGCAAACAAGCTTCATGCTGTCAAGCCAGTCCTGGGACAGTGGCAGTCATCCTACAGGCGATGCAGGAAGGATGAAGTAGTCTTGTGCCGTGCCCGCATCGGCCATACATATAATTTTGACGCATTCATTTATTTTGAAGAAGGACCCTCCTCCTCAGTGTGAAAATTGACAGTGTACACCGACTGTGCGCCACATTTTGATGGAGTGTGATCATCTCAAGCCGACGAGAAATGATATATTTGGCAACAGAAATGTTTTGGAATCTTTTAAATTCTATCCAATGTTAATTGTAAAGTTTTAAAACACTTTGACTTCTATACAAAGTTTTAAGATATACTTAACTTGATTTTATATATTGTATTATACTCCCCCCCCCCCCCCCCACTCCCCCCGCCGACAGCTCCTTACACTGTGGTTTTACATAAATATATATGTATATATAGAGAGAGATATGACATTGTATTAGTGTTGGGAAAATCGAGTTCCTTGCTCATTACAAAATTTGGAATAATTAGAGAATGTTTCATTGTTGGTTGTATAGCTGATTTGCCATTTTCATTAAAAAATTAAAAATTGAGTTACTGATATTTAAAAACAAAATTCCATGTTCTGTTGTTGAGAAAATCATATACACGTTTAGTCCTGTCAAATGTATGCAAACAGTGTTTTGATTGGTCAAATGAAAGGTTTTATAATAGTAAGTTTTCTGACAATGTTTTCTACTAACATTTTGACCACTGACATTATGTCCTACATCATACGCCCGTACGCAGAAATTTATAGGGGGGAGGGGGGTTGCGTAATCGACGGTCCAAAGGGGGGTCCGGGGGTATGCCCCCCACCCCCGACATTTTTTAAAATCTAAAATGCAGGAGAGGCATTTTCCTGCATTCTGGGAAGTAAATTTGAAATTATTTCACATGGTCTGTCTATTTTTTGTTTGTTTTTACACATCCACGGACGGACCTCGGCAGACTATGGGGGGTGCATACGCACCCCCCCCCCCCCGCATACGGGCCTGCATCACATATGTCATCATGTGTGTTAGGGTTATATTGGCGTGGAGCATCGACGCTTTCTTTTACACCTGTTGTAGGGCGACAGGCAAATGTAAAAGGAGGTGGGGAAAAAGGAGAGATTAGGGGGAGGTATGACCCCCGTCTACTAGTAGGTACTAGATTTATAAAAGGCTCATCTTGTTAAAATGTGTGGCAAACAGTTTTGTTCTTGTATGTCGCAAAGCATAAGGACATAAACTGAACATAAGCAATGTCCGCGTGTGGATGTTATGTTTATATTAAATTGAACTGATTGACTCTAGCTTGGAGGCGGTGTAACGTAGAGGACGCAATAGTGATAGCGGCGATGCTAACAGTATTTGATTTTTATGTCCTTTATTTAGTGGGGTTATGATACTATCATATTATAACGCATAATAGTGTTACTACTTTGTCCACTGGGGTTACTAGATGTGTAAATAGCTCATCATCGTGTTAAAATCTTGTGTTTAAACGATTTTGTTCATATACCTCTTAAACAAAAGTAGTCCAATTTAAAATGCAAATGTCATTACCACTGATTAGAACAGAGACCAGCTTTCAAAAATGACTTCCTAGAAAACACGTTCATGGCCGCACAACCTAAAATGTACACGTGGGTAGGTCATTCGTGATGTTGTCACTTCAGAGAGCGGTCGATAAATCTGTTTGAATGAATTAACCGTTGTTATTTAGATGTTATACATTTTGTCTTTGAGATAGTGATGCGGCGTATACATGAAGAATGCCTTAGGGCTATTGACATGCTTCAAACTGGTAGAATTCAGCGTGATGTAGCCAACATGTTCAATGTTTTGCTGTCTGTGATCTGCATACTATGGAACAGATACCAGCAAACACAAAATGCTGAAGATCGACCCTGTTCAGGGAATCCCAGGACCCATGCTTATAAAACGTTTAGAGTCCAGACTCAATCTCGTGACGTCACACGCGTACATTTTGTATGGCGTTGTCATGTTTCTCAGACTCTATTGGAGTCTGGTCAACCACACGAGTCCAGGATCTGTTCATCAGAACCCGGTATCTAGGAAATCGGGTTCCGAGTGACGGGTCTGACGATTTAAAATCGTGTACATACAGCCCCTCTGCATGCTTCGCAACCACGTAGAAACAGGAGGAATCGTCGACGGTCTCGTGCAGTTTTCGGACTAGTCCAGATTTAGCCTCGACTTCTTGGATAGGCGTGATCGTGTTTGGCAACATCAACATCAGGCCACATAAACAGTTGCTGGTGGTGGTTCAGTTATGATATGGGGTGGCATCATTATGACTCACAGAACACCACTCCATATTGTTGATTGGGGAGGGGGGGGGGGGGTGACTGGTGAGTACTACCGGATTTACATACTGGCACCCATTGTTGTCCCGTTTGAACGCCGTGCTGATCAACGGTTTGTTTCAAGATGACTATCTTCAGCAGCAAAATGTTACCAGAATGCCATGGCCAGCAATGAGCCCTGACCCTTTTCCCACAGAGCACGTCTTGGAAATGATCGGGAGATGTGTACGGCGACGTCAACGGCTACTTTAGCTGACCTTGGCCAGACGCTGCAAAATCAGTGGGATACACTTCCTCAAATCGTCATTGGGAGATTGATACGCAGCGTGTCACGTCGAATAAACGAATGTTTGACGAATCGTGGGAGTATTACCCATTACTGATCAAACGACGTCAACGTTCAATTTTTACATGTCACCCCTATCTTGTTTCTAGGTCGTTTGCAGCCATACAATCTGCTGCCAACATGAACTGTTGGTTGTCATTTCTTCCCAATTCCTTCATTATTATAATGCTTCTATTCCTAGACAAAGATACCTCTTGATACGTCTTTAATTGGCTGTCATTTCCTACACCCCCCTACTTTTTTGAAGAGTATATAGATGTATATGTAATAAACAGAAATTGAGCTGAATGACTATAGCTTGGATTCATTATGAAGTCGAGGACGTGATGGTTGTGATGCTGAGTATACTGCTGTTTATGTTAATGACGATTACTTCCTATACTTCATGTACAGGCTATGATTATTTCAATCCAATGTATTTCAGGCTAGGAACCGTTAGAAGCGCATGCACCAAGACTCAAATGACCCTTCGCAGTTACTTCAGTGTCAATCCAGTGAACAGGGGACAATGTTGGGCGCTCGCGCGACAAGGATTGATGACCTACGTCAAATGTCAGTAAGTTATCAGCTTTTATTCCAGTGCACGATGCACTTTATTTTATTCTATGTCCATTTAATTTTACTATAGTAATAAAGACAATTGAATTCTGACCGTGGAATAAAAAAAAATTATTTAATTGAACGTGAGATACAAAATTTCGCATGCGTAGTAGTATACATGTGTACCCGAATGACGTTATGTCCCTAGTCAGGATTAGGGACGGTCCATAAATATCGATGTGCTTCACAATCCGAACAATGTTCGGAAGGGGGGGGGGGGGGGGAAAAGCCATGTTCGGATTGCTTTTCAGGTAAAACATCGGTCCATCGAAGGTCAATGTTTCATACACATTATATCAATGTTTTTATGTTAGGATTAGGGGAGGGGGTCAAACCCAATCTTAAAGCTAGCGACACATATATCCGTAAAATGGTCCGTTTATCGGTTCCGATTAACGTACGCGTTTATCGGACCCGATAAACTGTGACACATATATCCGTAATCCCATCCGTAAACTCAGCATTAACGGAGCACATGGATTCATCAGACGATGATTTAACTATTTTGGTTACAACATATAAATTAATAAGAAAAAGGAAAAACAGGAGAATCTGGGAACATGACCTGGTGAAAAGAAGAAGAAACCAAGGAGCGTTTCTCAATTTAATAATGAAAGATCTGTATGATGATGATGAAAAATATGTGTGTGCTCCATGTGCTCCGTTAATGCTGAGTTCACCTGAAATATCAATTGTGTATGTGTATATAGCTCATGGACATAAACTACGACAGCATCACATTTCATATTATAGAAACACTGCATGACACGGTAAAAAAAATTTATTCTGCTGAAACAAATCAACAACCACCACAAGTAACCACAACAGCATAAACTACGCTGCTTGCTGTCGCAGTTTATGTTCGTGTGTGTGTGTGTCACTGTGTGTATCGTGCGCGTGTTCATGTATTTATATAGATGGACTGAGAGAAAAAAGAGTTATTATGTAGGTATAATTATGTGCGTGCATATATATGTATGTATGTCTTGGTCGCAGCATTTTAACATTACCACGTGGTTGGGTCATTCCCAGAATGACGCCATACTCGGGGGAAATCTTCCTCCGTTAACGGAAGGTAAACGGAGAATTTTCGAGCACTGTCCGAAACGTGCGATAATCGGATCCGACAAATAAACGTTACGGACTTATGTGTCGGTGTCTATTGAAAACCACTGGTTGGAAATGATCCGTTATCGGGAGCGTTTTACGGCCGATAAACGGATCCGATAAACGGAGCATTTACGGACTTATGTGTCGCTAGCTTAACATTGTTAGGATTATGAAAACCATTGACATTTATGGACCATCCCTTAATCGAGTAACCTCTAATCCTCCCCTTATTAATATGTTGTAGGGAGGGCAAGAGCGGAATGTGTGTAATACTTCGGCAATAGCTGACGACCAAATAGTATCCAGCTACTGTCTAAAATAAAAATGTTTTTCCTCAATCTGATTCCACAGAGCTTCAGCTTGATTATTCTCAAGTTCATTAAACGTACATGTTGTTAACCATTACCAACGTGTCACGTGGGCATATACTTTGCTCTACGTCACCACAAGAAAATACAGCGGAGGTCCATTTCAGGTATCTCACCACTATTGATTATACATTGGTGACAGTACAAATATAAAGCCGACTAAATTATTAACAGTAGGTGCTATATACTACCTGACATGAAGAGAACAGCCTCTGTGACAGGATTTAAGCAAATAAAATTGATACTTCGCCACCTGCAGTTTCAATTATCCAGTCTCCTAAGCACATGGGCTAATGGAGGGGAGGCTACTCTCGTTAAATATATGTACCACAGGCATAGTAAACAATGGTATTGTCTGTAGCTAGGCAGATATGCATTTGTCAGTTTGATATGCCAAAATCAAGAGGCAATGTTACCCTTCCAATATTCCATAATCATATTGTCAAGTCTGTTCAGACACCAACATAATAAAATAAAGAAAAGAGGTACTCTTTTTCATAGAACTAAATTCGTACGTCGCTCATTGGCTGAAATAGCGGTGTGATCCCTTCACATAGAGGCGCTGGGTATCTTCGTGTAGCGTTGGTACTAGTTAACATAATGTTAATATTGTGACTGGACTCGAGAATAAACAGACAAACCTCTGTGGTATTGATTTAGGAAAAGGAGTATTTTAGACAAAGTAGTTGGCTACCATTTGGTGCGTCGACGATTGCCGAAGTATTACACACAGTGCTCTCTAGCACTCCCCTACAACATCTAAATAAAGGGAGGGCTAGAGGCGACTCGAGCTATAGCCAAGAATGAACAATCAGCACGAAAGGCCCATATTTTTGAAGCTATCTAAGGGCTACGATATCGTAAAACGGTCGTACTCTACGACTTCCGTCGTAGTGCCGTCAAAGCTTACGACGGTTTTACTGTATCGTAGAGCTAAGATAGATTAAACTATATGGGCCAAGGTCTATATATTGTCTTTTTATATTGCAAAGGCGAGACAAAGGAAATCACGCTTTGTTGTTTTCACTGCATATATGACTAATTTAATTGCATTTCCAAATGGTCAATGAAGCCTGCTTCTCCACAATCCATTAATAATTTATCACGGGTGAGATAGGACTATCTGGACCATTACATTTTGGATAATTTTTTTAACTTTTTTGTTTAACAGAAATGAATTTTGCAACAAATGTAAGGCTCACAATTACTACGGCGAGTTTGAAAGCCGATGCATCACTAAATACAGCCGTGTGAGTTTGTGGGCTTACTGCGAAAACCGACCACTTAACAGAAGAATTGTCTTCGATACGATCCTGTTACCTACCTGCTGTGAGTGTGGATCCATCCGGTGTCATCGCAATCAGCACTATAATTGACCTAACACGTTCAACTCCAGCTGCACAAGTATTGACCCTAACACGTGTTGCCGGAAGATTCACAAGTATTGATCTCGTGTCATTGCAAGATGCACAAGAATTGACCTAACACATTAACACCACAACGCACTGATACTTATTATTTACTTGAAATGCAACATTAAATAATAGTTTTTACTTACCTAATACGTTTACAAAAATAACAAACTATTATTTTCATTTTAAGCAACAGTTTCACTTACCTTGTGCGGTTGTAAATGTAACACAACTGGCAATAAAACTGTTTAAAACGCATTTGCTTCTTAGTGTTTATTTCAGATACCTTGTGATGCACTTGAAAGTGTTGTTTGCGGTTTTATCATATTGCAAGAGCATGATGGTGTTTACCATGTGCAAGGATTTTGGTGTGGCGCATGCCTGGAATGCGTTAAGCGGGGGGGGGGGGGGGGGGGGGGCCGCATAAAGAACAAAATCGATTCTTTGGTTTTCTGTTGAATTACGCCCTGTAGTAACGCGCTCGCTTGGTGCGCGGTCGGTCTAGGATCAATCCCCGTCGAAGGTCCCATTGGGCTATTTCTAATTCCAACCAGCGCACCACGACTGGGATATCATAAGGCCGCGATATGTGTTTGTCTGTTTGTGGGATTGTGCATATAAAAGATCCCTTGATACTAATGGGGGGAAAAAATGTAGCGGGTTTGCTTTAAACTATGTCATAAGTACTAAATGTTTGACATCCAATAGCCGACGATTCATAAATCAATGCGCTCTATTGGAATTGAATTGAATTGAATTGAATGGATGTTTAACGACACCCCAGCACAAATAATACATCGACTATTGGGTGTCATACAATGGTAAAAATAAAAGGTTAGGTTAAAAACAGTGTATAGAGCTGTGCGGTGGTACATGAAATTTGAAATGTTAAGTCAAAGACAGTGTAAAGAGCTGTACAAAATAATACATATCACATTTGTTATAAAGGTAAAATTCATGTTACAAATCAAATATTACACAAAAGTAAATATAAATTTGGAATAAAATCCAGTTTCTTTTAAAAACTTTAGTACAAGTTAAGGGTGGAATCTAAAGGATTCCACCACATCCCTTACTTCGAATATATCGTTTCTAGTATGGATCAGATGATTACACTCCACCAAATATGG
>NW_024535467.1:0-13368 GCF_016097555.1 Gigantopelta aegis
TAATTTATTATAATGTAGTGTATACTATAAATCTCCTAAAAATTTCATTATGACATCACATTTTATTGAAAAATGTATAATCATAAAATAGTTGACTGCTTGCCATAAACATGCATGTATGTTTTTACCAATTGACTATGAGGGGACGAACAGAGTAAGTATAGAATGCAAGGGTAACAATGCTAAATATTTTAACGCACTATCGTCACCACATGCCATATTATGAGATTTTTTATTCCATAGTGGATCAATAATTGATTTGTTACCTAACAATAAAATATCCATAAAAATTATCATACTTGTATGTACACTGTATACACTATATGCAAAAACACACACACAAACTCCAAATTTGAAGGCCATTTACCTCCAGCACAAGGCTCTTGTTTATGTGCCATGGCAAGCATTATCATTTGTTTTATTACACGAATCATGCACGGTTGGTCACTGTTTGGCTGGGTGTGCCTTGGGTAAGGTATATTGGGCGATCATGTCAACAAAAGACCACATAGACAGCAAAAGTACCAGATCGCTGCTACCGAGCCATATCTGCTGAGGCATGCCCCCAATAATTGTATACAAAAAAAGCAGATGCCAGACACAAACACACCACCACAGTATGAAATATTTTAGGGCCATCCAAAATGTACTCTTATCATCTTATATAGCTAGCATATCAAAGAATGTCAAATAAGATTTTTGTTTATTAAATTGCTTACCTGGTTGATCTCATAACAACATTAAAAATCAGTAAGACTATAGATACAATAAACCTATAGTCACACACCGGACATAACAGCGGTAGTTATAGTTATCCCAATCTCTACTACTCCCTAGCTGAGTTGTAACATAAACAAGAAGACTCATCATAACATGCCCATCAGTTGGAGGTTTCCATGATACAAGTGTTTCTAATCAAATAAAAGAGTGGTGCACATAAATCACATAAAATGTATTTTGATTTTATTTATACTTACCATTTTGTCCTTTCCATCTATAAGGACAAGGATAAGAGAAGCTCTTATCAGTTATATTAAAATCATATATATTGACAAAGACTAGAGATGATGATGAATTGAGATAAAGAGATTGATGAATAATGGTTGTAGTTCTTCTAGTACACACTCTAAAGTCAGATGAGTTATAATTTGATATATTCCATATAACATTCCTGATTATCTAGTTAGAATAGCATCATGTTAATGTATATAATAAGTTATATTTAGCATTATATTTTTGTTTGTATATTATATTTGCGTTTTTTATATTTCCCAGTGACCTCATTTACTTACAGAAACAGATCTTCTTCTACATGTACTTTAAGTTAATTACTCTCTGTTAATAGTTACAATCAATGTGACTTAGATTAGCCTGAGACAAAGTTATTTAGAAGCAGCATGATATTTTTTTATCGAATTTTTTAATTTCCTTATTTTATTGGTATTTGTGGTATACACATTATAATAATATTGGTTGATATTAATTATCACATCCTTAGATTAGATAGCTAGAACAAAATGGTCAATATATATAACCTTGAAATTGTGTTATCATTACTTGAACAAAAGTATCACTTTGTCTTTGAAAAAGTATATAGACACAACCCTAAAAAAAGAGAGAGAATACACAAGTGCTTTTTTATAATCAAGGAAAAGGAAGTTGTCATAATAAGCTAGTACAAATGGTTGCTATATATACAAGACATAGCTAGTACTAGATCATGCATGTTCTAATAGTTAGTAATTAAAAATAGTTGTGATTAAATGAATGTATTTATAATGCAAAACAAGTTAATGTAGTTACCAACATAGTAATTGTAATCATTAGAAAGTCAATATGTTATCCACATGTTTATGCCAAAAAATTGACATTGTATCTGACTTACTGGCATCTTCCACAGAAAGTAGACTCTTCCAAATACTCCATCATTATTTCATTTAATATGTCCTTTTTTGTTCAGATAGCCAGGTCTACAGGATTTATTATGTATCTACAAATGAGTCCAGTGTCAATAAATAAAGATGAATTCAACACATGTTTTCTACTGCCCTATGCCACACATCAGCCCAAACTATAGCAGCGTCATAAGCATTGAAAGCTTGAGAATGAATACAAATACTGCTTGTCCTCTTCTGTTTAATCACACCTCTATAATATAATTGGTCTATTGCCAGTTTTATAGATAGCTGTCAATTTATCATATTGTTCCTAAAATATACATAATAATTAATAATGATTATTATATCAAACTAATAGATTGATGCCAAGTGAGGAACATCCTTTCTGTCAAATTAGCAGTGGCATTGTAATTGATAGCAACATTTAAGACTTATACCAATATTGTACACACAAGGATTACTACAGATATGCCAGTGTGCTTTATAATTTACATATTAAACAAAAAATTTTTAAATATATTATGGAATGCTATAAAATGAATACTATTTACTAATTTTTTAAATTAAAGCTGCTCTAATGATTCAAAATTAATATTTTATTTTCTTAATATTAAATTTATAACAAATCACCTCACTTTTTGCTAAGTACAGTATTGGCATTTTGCCAATGTGTTAAGTAATTAGGCAATACTGAAATAAGTCGAAGGACCAACCTGTATATGAGTATGTTTCACTTTCAAATGATGTACAACGAGAAGTATCAATAAAGATCATTCCTTGAATGGCTTCATTCATTTCCTCTTCAGTACATTCACATCCACATTTACTTCCTAAACAAACATATTAAGTAATATATTAATTAATTAAATAATAATAATTAATTTAATACTAACTTGAATCACATGAACAGGTACGCCACCATCTGTAATCATATATACCTGGTAATATCCAAACATGATTATGAGTATTAGTCCTAGTTTATAAGCCCTAAAATAATAGTAAGTCTACAATATCATGTATACTATATATGTAGAATTATTTGAATTTATAATATATGAACATAGAGATGTTTGATTTATTATAAATGTATTTAGAGAAACATATTCATTAATTAATAACAATAATCAAAAGAACAATGGAATTACTAAATTTTGTTTTAGTTTTTCACTTTTTTAATACTAGAGCTAATTTTTTGTATTTTTTTTTTAGTAATTTTTTTATTTAGTTCAGTCAATCTAAAATGTTTAGATGCTTTAAGTCCTGAACTACAAATTGTTTAGCTAAAAAACTTAACTCTACTAATCAGAAACTATTTAGTGAAAAGTACTATAAAGAATATTATAGCTTATAAATAAAATAAATAGTTAATAGGGTTGCTATTGCTAAACCAATTAGGCTTGCAGGAGAAGCTATGATATATATTCAAAGATTACAGTTAGGGAATGCATTAATCAATCATACTCATTTTTATAACACCTTCAAAACTAAAGTCATTGATTATAATAAATGTCAACAGATTTTTAAACGTCTTGTTTATTTGTTACAACTAGTACAGAACAGAAATTATTTTTAAGACCAAGTAGCATTAAATTAGGATAGATAGAAAGTAATTACCTATACATTTTATAATTGTTACTTATTAACTATTATTTTGAATTTATTATTTAATATTTCTACAAGCATCATAGCAATAAACCAATTGTAATTGATGTGTTTAGTTCTTCATATCATAACTAACCTTGCAAATGATTTCTCGACCTGCATATCACCAGAAAAATCCCATAAAAATACGATAGTCATCATTCTACAATGAAAAATGTATGAAATACAATAACATAAGAAATGGTGTTAACTTTGATCTTATAAATTGCTGAATGATTTGAGGTTCATATTGGTAATAACATGTTATATTAGGATTATTTTAGTTATTGGCAGTACTGTGAAAATGCGAGTAGTAAATAACACACAGATGTTGCAAGTTTTGCTCTGTTTAAGCTTATTTGCAATTTTTCAATTTCATATTCTTTATTGTTACAATGTTGAGCTAAGGTCAGGCAAGGATGCATTTATAAGTAATGGACTGTCTAATAATGTTAAAATAATGTTATGAGTAATCACATTATTATAGAATAGGTAAATACCTTATAATCTTGGAGTAAAACAGTAGGATCATCATGAAAAAGTACTAGGAAAGTGACATCTAGTGATAAGTTTGTCTGTGCTTGTTAATGAACTTCTCAGCAGACTACAAACAAGAATTATTGTGGTCACATATTATACCAATTGTTACTATAATTGTTAAATCCAATTCTATGTTTGTAGTTTTGCTAACAGCTTACCATTCTGGGCTGTACAGCATGCATAGCGCTATGCTGTCCTCTTATTAGTATGGGCTACATCTACTAAAATACTTGTATGTATGACTAAATTTTTGGATTTATTTTCAGTGTTGTAATTTGTCTGGCAAGAAGCAATACTTTTTAGTGTGTAATTAAATAGTTGTGAGGAGGACAGCTTAACAAACTTTAATTATGGGCTTTTTCTGCTGCAACAAGCAAACACTGCCTTCACAAAAGGTGGTTTGGTTGCTAAATGGCAAGCGTGAACTTGAACCATCATTATATATATACACTTTATAGCTTACAAACATATGCACTATAGTACATCTTTACTATATATAGTATTTCTGAAAAGTCTGTAGTAGCCTTCATGGAAGCACTATAAGCTAATAGGTCAAGTTGTAAATTAAATTATTTGTTTAGTGCAATTCTTTTGTTTCAAAAAAGTGATAATAAAAATTTTAGATAATAATTTTACAATTTAAGAAACAGTACAAGTAAAATTCTTTTCAAATTTTACACTTAACTAATGTTATTAACACATGTTACTATTCCACTTGAAATAATAACTGGTCATATATTGCCTTATTAAACTATATTAATATGTATTGTTACACTTGCTATAATGTTATACTATTAAGGCAGCTATAACATATTCAAATCTTTTACTTTAAACAAGAAATAAACATTTGCATATTATAGTGTTAACTGAGGGCATTCTTTATGAGACATTGTATACTGTGTCTTCACCTTTGAGTTTTGAAGATCATCTGTAGCAACAACTGCTACTCTTCTCCAATTAAAGTCACTTAATAGTTTTAATCGTGCCATATTAATAGAACTTGGTTTGGTAGTAGTAGCAAAGAAAAATGGATATTTGTCATGATCTTCTAACAATGAGTCTGAAGCTGAATATGACACCTACCAAAAATAAAAATTGAATAATGTAGTTAAAATGGATGATAATTATTACATTATTATAATGATGTTTTAGTTAACTAAAACGACGCACATACTTACTACTACTATCACTACTACTACTACTACTACTATACACTATAAAAAGTGATGGGTAGAAAGTACCCAAACGTTTGGGTCAAAACACCTGCAACTCAGGTAACCCATGTCTTGGATTAAAATAACCCAATGAAAATAATAGCTATAGCAACTGTCAAATAGCAACAAAAAGAGCAAAGAAATCAGAAAAAAAAAAAAAAAAAAAAAAAGAAGAGCGTAGAGTGGCAAAAGAGTATAACCCACAACTATAGTTTAAGTAAAAAAGAAAAAAAAAAAAAAAAAAAAGTAACATAAAGAAAGACAATCTGACATAAGTAGTTGAGGTAATTATAGCTATATTGGCAAGAGTAATTATAAAATTTTGATAAAATCAGAAAGTTTTGGATAGTAAGCCCATGTCAATGTCACTATAAAATTAAATTGTTGGTTTGTAATGATGCATCTACTGTCAGTACACACTGATAAATTTTATTTGTTGCCTTGTCACACATACAATAAATTTATGATAAAGAGACATGCAAATTACTAATATATACTAAATAACCCAAAAACAATATATGATTTTACCTAGGCTTAGAAGATACAAAATCAGCCAGTTCTCTTTCCTAAGAACATATTATCAAGAAAGACAACTTCCCAGACAAATTCTTATAACACAAATGTTAGATAATTACTAACATTTATGCTATAAGTGTATGACAAATATAACTGAAACCTCCAGGAAAGAACTTTGATACTAGTACTTGAAGGTTATGTGGTTCTTAGTGTTATCAATGTATAAATAGTATTTAACCTACCTGATAATTTCTTTATAGTCATTGCTGGAGATATAACTTGAATATTTCAGAACCCATAAATATCAGGACTGAGGTCCAATTACTCCATGCATATGTAATAAGGGACTGTTACGATAAAAATAAGGAAGACCAATGGTATGTGGAAGATCAGCCTGTGGGTAGAATCAAAGCCATAAGCAGAAAATTTACTAATATTTCTATTTTAATAAGTTTGCTGGTAACGCTAATATCTAAATTTGATTAAAAGAAACTTACTTCATCTCCATTGAATGGAAATGGAAAGAAGCAAAATTATTAAATAAAGGAAGATCAATTTACTAATAAGACTAGAAAGTGCTTTCCGTAAAGCAACTTGTACATAAGCATCACACTCTCTTGGTGATAGTAACTTAAAAGGTGAACAAGGTGAATATCCTATTATATTAATGGCCCAGCAAGTGATGAACAAGGACAAGAGAATGAAGTGGTAGAGGGAGGGTAAAGCTGTAAAATCAGGAGTTGTTGGTTGCTCTCCAGAATAATCTCCACTACTGTGTTAGTACATAAGACATCCCAAACTGTCATATTGTCAATGACAGGCTTGTCAGAACAAGAGCAAGTAGACGATTCATATTTGCTTTGATAAACACGGGAAACAAATATGACGTTGGACGTGACAAGACGTCATTTGGAATTTGTGCAGCCCAATCAGATTGCAGTAATTGTAGCGGGACATCCTATATAGTCCCTGCTGTGAACCATGGTGACTGGTAGGCTCTAGCCAATCAAATGTGACAACCACATAGCAACTCACACGAGCCACATGATCGATGAAAAGAAAAGATAGTAAGATCAAAGACTTTTAGAAAAGGTGATACAATCACTGATACTTGTGGCTTCTAATTATTATGATAACAATTACAATATTAAATGACAATCAGGTAGTTAATAATCCAAAATGTAAGAATCAACAAAAAGTTTTAATAATCAAAAATAAACAAACCAAATAACATCACATAATGCATATTAAAATGTATAGTTATATCTACTGAATAAATAAAATCCTTGACCTTATTTCTACATGATAAATATAATATTAATTTGTTTTCAAAAAAGATTGTACAAATAAAAACCTTTAATACTGCTCTTTTTTGGTGTAGCTCTTGAGTCATTGCACTTTCGTCCATATCTTAATTGTATCACACTATTTTGTGTCTGTATAATGAGGAAAACACAGTAAAGTTTCCAAAGATATAGAAAATAATGTTAGCATGTTCAATAAGATGTCACTTCAATTTATGTTTACAGATATATATATTAGATTAGGCTGTCTACAAACATTGAGTTTTTGATCTGAATCACAATCACTTTTTTCGACAAGCCAAATCCAAAAACTTAACATATTATGTCCTTGCTTTAAAAAAGGCTGCACCTTAAAAACTAATAGTGGTATGCACTAAAAATTTATTCCATTCAAATATAGAATCAGTGTATTTAATAATCATGACAACATTAAATAGTAGTACATAACTCAAATATAATGCATTATTTAATAATATGTAATGCCATACTATTCTCTAGTTGTGTCTTTAATTTGTAATCTGCTCCAACTGGGTTTGGTAATGGACTTTTAATTCTGTGAATTTGTTCTTTCTTAAGTATTTTCCTATCTTTGTACATCAAATATGAACTGTTAAAAAACAAATCACTTAAAATATAATGTGCTCAACTCACTTTTGGTATAAACAATCCCCCAAGAATTATAATTGGAAGACTAACAATAAAAATTAAATCAAACCAGAATATAAAGTATTATATTTGTCAGATGTCAATAACACATATCTTTAGTACAAATAATGGAACCAAAAACAAGAAGATAACAAAAACAACTCGAGCTGCAAATTCTCCTTCTTGTACAATGTGAGTTGAAATTCTGGCATTTTTGTAAGATAAAAAGATAAGTCCAAAAGATAGAAGAAAGTTGTATCCCATTAGAATACCATCCCACCATTTCACTGGAACCAGTAATAGTTAACTAATAAGTTTTAATAGACTCATCACACTAAACTAACAAAAGGTACACAATTTAAACTGATTATGTACTTAACTTTGCATTTAACATTTTATCTTACTATAGAGTATAATACAAACAAGTTAACTTACTATATTAGGACAATTATACAGTATCCTGGATTCATCATACTCATAAGGATGAATCCAGTCCCAATAATTAGTAGTAATATCAAGGAATTGTCAAACACATTATAATTAAAGCAACTGTCTTATCCAACAGCAACTTCTGAAATAAATAAAAATTGTTATATACTACAATTATAAACGGAAAGTACTAAAACATTGTATAGTGTCCATTAAAACTTTGTACTTCAGTATGAAAGCTAATAATTCAGCTTTTATCTCTATTAATTGATCTAAAAAATCACATATTGAATTGTAGTGTTAAATTTAGCAAATGTCATGTATTTTGTCAATGTGTATAATAAAGAACAACAAAGACACAGAATGGACCAGGTAGAAAAATAGCTAACATTTTTCCCAAACTTCCAAATATGCTGAAGCCTGCCCTTTATATAGTTAAGATACTTCGTATTTATAAAGCATTCTTTCTTTACATACTCCTTGTCAACACTTATCTATTGCTTGTCATAATAATGCTATCTAATGTTGTCGAGGTTTTATTCACAAAAAGATATTCTAACTCATTGATCTCTAAAGTCTCTATTTTCACATCATTTTGTAGAATGTATTTAAACAGAACATTTTAGCAAACAGCAACCACAATTATTGTAATTGTATTATTTAAGGTATGTATATAATTATACATAGTATTGTAATAACAGTATGAAGCCTGGTAATATCATTGACTGATAGTAATATTACTTACTGTTGCTAATACAATAATTCATTTTGCCAAAAGATTTAAATGATGAATATAAATTTAAATGGGGAAAATGGTTACCAAACATGCTCTAAATATTTTGGTGCTCATATTTAAACAGTTGCTGCAGAAGTCAATGAAACTTGGAATACAGGAAGGCCATTCACTGTGCTTTGTTAATGTCAAAGTTTCTATTGGTTATATATATCTAATGGTTGCATAGGCAACTGCAAATATGCAAGTGATTGATTGCAAATTTTGTGCTCATGGTGTCATTTGTGTACATACACACATATATACATATAATTTTATTATATATTTATGTACTTACAAATGTACAAGTATAAATTACTCTTTTTTCCAACTTTAGGATTATAGAAAATTTGATAGATTCTCCAATTTCTTGTAAATATTGTAGACAAAATTACGTAATACAATGTAGAATAACCACTTACTAATCTAATAGTGTAAAAGATCAAATTAGGAAATGTATTATATTTCATAGAAATTATCTTCAACATGAATAGGTATACTTTTGTAAAAAAATGTCCAAGATTATCTTGATGATAACTCTGTTGTAATGTAATCAATATTTTCGGCTATCATTGAAGACTAGAGAGTTAATGAAGCTATAGACCTTGTACCACTAAGAAAACTTATAGATAGTTTGAAGTTTCTTATGATTAAGTAAGCATTTACTTTGTGGTATGGATAAACAAAAACTGTTGCTTGTCAAGGCTGTTATCAGTCACTTAATTTACAGGGTTAATTTTTTGTTGTTGGCTTTGATTCACACAGAGCTACCATAATTAAATGAAACAACTGGAATTTTTAAACAGTGTTACATAATTTCCATTCTTTAGTTCTTCAAATGCACCTTACTCTTGTTATGTTTAGCAATAAAGTTGGACATTTGGTTATTTTCATATAACTATATTAACCTAGTAGCATATCATTCACCAGAAATATGTTTACCTCAACAAAATGTTGGTATAGCTTTCGTCTAACATTCACATTTTTTAACAATGTCCCAGATAAGACAGAGCTGTAAACAAAGCTGCAGGATACATCAGTAAGCTTCCAATAATGTAACAACATTAACATAGTAGACTGAGGCTTTTTCGTGTGTCGTTAAAGAAAAGAGATTACGAACATATATAGTAATTTTCACTATTAATGTTAAAGTGTATATTAAATGTACATTATAAATTTAATGTGTACATTATAAATGCTAAATTCATTATGACATTACACTTTATTGAAAAGTACAATCATAAAATAATTGACTGTTGCCATAAAACATTAATGTATGGACCCAAATATAGCAGAGAAGAGCAAAGTCATAGAATGCATGGCACAAGCTAAAGGCACCTACATTATTTAACAATCGGTAATGGAATATTTGATTGGTTATCTTTTGCATACAACTGTAAAAGAAACGGTACGACAAACATATCCAATTTTCCAAATCTGGTTCTTAAGGCCATCACCTCAGCACAAACCTCATGATTATGTGCAAAGAATTATCTTTTATCATAATATAGGATTAGGTAGCCACTGCATTAACTGATGTGCCTTGGGTGATGTGTAATGGGAGGGTATCATGTCCAAAAAAGATAAGATCCCTACAGCAATTTACTGCTGAATATGGTAGCAATAACATGTAATAAAACATGTTAGACCGAAACATTCACATACATACCACATAGCATAAAATATTATAAGGCATCCTTATCATCTTAGCTTGCATTCAATCAATACAAAACAAAGTTTTGGTTTTTTGAATCCTTACTGTTTGATCTCATAACAAAATTAAAATCAGTAAGACATAGACATAATAATACCTATAGTTCACAATAACAAACAGTTTATAGCAATCTCCAATACTCTAGTAGTTGATTATAACATAAACAAGACTCATCATAACATGCTCCATCAGTTGGAGGTTTCCATGATCAAGTGTTCCTAATAAAATAAAGAGTTACACATAAATCATATAAAGTGGCATTTTAATTTTACTTATTTTACTACCATTTTTCTCCTTTCCATCTATAAGGACATGGATAAGAGAAGCTATTTTCAGTTATATTAAACTCAGTAATAATTGACAAAGACTAGAGATGATGATGAATTGAAGTAAAGAGATTGACGCAATGGTTTGTAATTCTTCCAGTACACACTCTGAGTCAGATGAGTTATAATTCTGATATACACCAATATAGCATTCCCGATTACCTATGTAGAATAGTATCAATGTTAATAATAGTAATTATATTTAGCAGTGTGTTTTGTATACATTATGGGGTTTTTTTAATTTCCAATACTTATTTTATTCCATAGAAATAATTCTTATACATGTACTTAAAGTTAATTACTCTTGTAATAGGTACAGCAAATAATTAAGATCAGTGTTTAGCCTGAGACAAAGATGTTTAGGGGTGAACATGATATGTTTGTCATTATTTAATTTTTTCAACAGATGATGAGCTATGTACACACACACACACAAACAAATAGTATATATAGTATTCATATTACCACCTTACAACTGACCACTTGCCCTTGAAACACTATATAAATATTTATGTAGATAAAATAAACTTTTAGGCATTGAAAACACAATCCAATGCTTCTGATGCATATAATTTATATTAAAACCTAATTACTTCACATTTCTAAAAATTATAATCATACATATCAGGATAAGCAAGTGAATTGTAGGTCAGATGTTTATTGTTTTTTCTTTATCTAATAACCTTAACATGTAATGTACACATTAACTAACCTTGAAATTGTGTTATCATAATTTGAACAAAATTAATTGAATCATTTTTCTTGTGAAATGTGTAAAAACCCTACAAATAACATGAACCAATGTATAATTACTTTTTTACAAAAAAGGACATATCATGCCCCCAAAACAAATTACATAATTTCATTTCAGGTTTTAGTCACTATTTATACAGATAACTACTATAAACATAACATCTAGATATAAACATTTAGATACTCTGTATACATAAATGTTTTTTGTCAGATATTCTATTAGTGCATAGCAAAAATCTTCTACTTACTGATCTTCCACATAAACAGGACTCTTCAGCATCTTTATCATTATATCATTTAGCATGTCTGTTTTCGTTAGAAAGCCAGTCTAAATGAGTGATTAAGTAATTGCAAAAATGCGCCCCTGTCATTATATGAATTATTCAATTGTTCTATGCTCTATGCCACAACATACAGCCACAACTATAGCAGCATCATAAGCATGAAAGCTTAGAATGAATCAAATATTGTTTCATCTTCTTCTGTTATGTTCAGACCTCTACAAATATATCGGTCTACTGCATCTTTGTAGATAAGCTGATAGTTATCATATTGTTCCTATACAATTCAGTATCAAGTCATAATGATTATCATTTTTTTAAAGTCTCTTTACAATATTGCAAAACAAAATGAATGGCTTAGGCATTTAAAATTGAGAAATTAGCAAAATATATGATGTTTGTGTTGTATTTTTTAAAATTTATTATATTTTGTACTGACAAAATCCACAGGCAAATCTATTACTTTGATCTTAATACATAATGAAATAATATTGACCAAAATTAAGATTCTTATCAACATTATTATTATTATTATTATGTATAACCTAATCTATTAATAAAATTTAACATTCCCTAGTTATAATCAAAGTGCTAGACCTCACTTAAAACATGCAAGACACCAAAGTATTTAGCATTATTGTGTGTCACATATAGTGAACTATATTATATCTATACATACATATTAACTGTCTATTGATGAATTTCAGATGATAAAAGGCATATAATATAATATTAAAAATAGCTATTGCAGGTACAAGTTACATTTAATTATTATAGCTACATATACAAAATGCAAGCAGTATTCTATGTGTCAAGATCTAGCAATGTATACATGCTGTTAGTTTTTAGAAAGCACAAATAACTGTTAGTTATGAGTCTTATTATACATCTTCCTATGCTTCCATTGTAATGGCTAGATGTTACTTTAACTTAACTGATATTAAAATTTGAAAGGTGGAAAAGTTTGTAGAAGATACAACGCTGCTAAAATATAGTTTCCTGACTCTCAAATCATAAAAATTCAATTATTCATAACAAAATTTTAGAACTTAATTAAAGGAAAGGACACTTGCATTAGTACAAGTTTTATTACGTGACCACAAGTTGATCACGTTGTAACATCAAATTTATAAATTTATGACAACCAGATTGGTAAGTGAACTAGTTCACAAACTATAAACCAACCTGTATTGAGTATGTTAACTATCAAATGATTTGTTAAATGAGCATATCAATAAAGATCATCCTTGAATGGATTTTTCATTCCTCTTCAGTCATTCACATCAACATTTTTCCAACAAAAATATTAAGTAAATATTAAAATTTTAATTTAAA
>NW_024535468.1:0-12871 GCF_016097555.1 Gigantopelta aegis
ATCTTTATTGACATGCGG
Source organism: Gigantopelta aegis (assembly GCF_016097555.1). NCBI lineage: Eukaryota > Metazoa > Mollusca > Gastropoda > Neomphalida > Peltospiridae > Gigantopelta > Gigantopelta aegis. The sequence continues at coordinate 19 of NW_024535468.1, forward strand.
GCATCAACTACCGGCCTTATTATCATATTATCTATGTATCTATCGTTTTATCTGTTCTTCTATCTATGATATATGATCTAACTAATGCTATTTATATAGAGTATTCTAAAAGAAATGATAAAGTGTGGAAAGTCTACAAACGCCTACAGAAACTCTATGATCACCTTTGGGTTCATGCATCTACACCACACCAATATGATAAAGCTGCAAGGTCCTCGTTATTTATGGCAAAATGGTCTCATATTTAGACATTTTATATAAAAATAGATGAAACTCTAGGGGACACTTCGAACTGCTTTCTCACTGATAATTATGTGGGTGTGTGGTTTGCAAAGTGCTCAACAATGAAATTAAATCCATCTCCAAAAGTCCTGGGCCTTGCCTACATGTGTGATTCAAGTTTAACAGAAGAAAAGACAACATTGGAAGATGTTTTCTTTGAGACTTGTTAAGGATAGCAGAACAGGACCTAAATACAAACTTGACCATACACAGTCCCTGGCCAAAAAGTATGTGCACCAGTGCTGGTAAAAACTAGCAGTCAAAAACGATATTCTTGAACAATGCAAAACCATCTTTAGGTTAACAAGGTCGGTTTTGTTTTTGGAGCACCTGGTTGTCCTGATTCATGGTATCTTAATGTGGTCAAAGCTCCAAAGAAATTGGTTACTACGTGAAGAAATTCTTGGAAAGTGGATTATCCAGTTAATAATGAAGACCTAACTCACTTTGGCATGTCTTAAAGGAAAAGATTGAATCTGACACTAAATACTATTGGAGTTATTAAAATGGTATGTCCTTCAAAAGTGGATCATTATTCAGGCGAAGAGAAAGCTGCTTTTGAATTTTATGGTAGCGAAGATTGGAAAGATGTTGTGGGTCAAAAATTGATCAAGCTTGTTTCAACAGACATATATTTGAACGAAAGTTAAAATATAGTTCCGCAGTTAAGAGTAAAATTCCATCCTTTCTAAGCACTTTATGGAATAATGGTGAACAGGGTTATGTTCAAGATCCTTAAATAACCAAGAATTCCCAAGTAGTGGTGCACATAAAATGTAATAAATTGAAAGAATATATTATATTATGTATGCCCACTTCAAGTGCTGTGATTTGTAGTTTTATGAAGTTTTATCCGCCTACAATTGTAACTAATAATATATTATTAATAATAATGTACTATGGGATTGACTGTTTGCATAAACTCTCAATCTCATAGACTGTACATAATAATAAAAATTTAGCTAAACAAAAAAATTACATAAAAATAATTTAAAGTAATTACATGCCCAGTAAAAATATGCATGTTCCGAATTCATAGGAACCCAATTGTACCCTAATTGAAGGGCTTTGTTATCAATTATCATCAAGAAAGGTTTTGTAAAATGTTGACAAACAATGTCCCTTACCCCTATTATCTTTCAATACCTTTGATATGAGACATCTACATTCCAAATTTACAAGGAACAGGATTTGGTTTCAAGGAGGATCTCAGAGCAGTGTAACTGTAATTAATTGATATGCAAAAAAGTAGAGTCACAATTCACTTTCCATTAATGAACATTATGTAAAATGATTGCCACAGTGTTTTACTGGTTTCAAAGGGGAAATATCATTGCTCACTTTTGAATTGTGCTATGTTAATGGGACAAAGAAGGGTACAATACTCGTATGTATGTTGCCTGTTAGCTGACAATGCATTGAAACGCTCTAAACTTAGCACTCTACAGTTGTATAGGGTTAAACGGCGATAAACGAACGGGTCCTTTTTTCTGACGCGTATATCGTCAGATCTGAAGATGCTATTGATTATGGAACCAACTGAATCTGAAAGAGAAGGCTTTTAAATCTTGGAGGTGCAAAAATTAGCTAGATCGCAAGTATAGCCTTGATATTGGAGGCGGGGGAAAAAGAAGTGGTTGGTAAATGTTTAAACTTGAACGGGTGTACCATTGAAACGGACAATCACTTAACGCTCGAGACCAGAACAAACAATTGTTCCAAATCTAACAAATATAATTTGTTCACATATCGAAATACATCTGTAATAAATTTCAGCTAAAGCTGATACGGATGGGACTAACTATGCGTAGATGAGAAACATATTCAGGACGCGGGCCCATAAACGGACATACGTAACCAAAGGTGTGGCTTCATTATTTTAAGTATTAATTTTATTGTAGCAATAGTGTATGTAGGCCTAATTAATTTTTTTTTTTTTTTTTTTTTTTTTTTTTTTTTTTTTTTTTTTTTACAGTTTTTTTTTTTTTTTTTTTTTTTTTTTTTTTCATTAATTACAAAAATTATTGACATGTGTCACATTACATGAATACAAAAATTATTGACATTTGCACAGAAGAAGCTGACTGTATGTTTTAATCTTTAGTTTCAATCCAACACAAACTTCATGAAACCAAACCTCCACAGTACTCACATTCCTACCACTTATACACTTTGGGATGTTCCACCACTTCTGATCTTCGCAATTTGTAACAACTTGTCCAGTGTCTGCGGGATACAAAATATTATGGTAGAAATTAATTATAATTTACCTCTCTCATTTAACATTACTGCGTGTGAACTAGTAACTTGTCAGTAAATCAGTAGGAACAATATCTGTATCAAGAACAATACAACATACTTCTACTTAACTATAAAAGTACTATTAACTGCTCTAATTAGTAAGTTGGTGCATCCCGATCTAAGTACCTTGCCCAGTTACTCAGTATGAAAACATCTATATTATTAAATACATTATATTCTAGTTTTAACTATAAAAAGAACTATTGCCTCTCTCATTAGTAAGTTGAGGCGTGTAACCTTGTCCAGTAGGAACAACAATTAATTAATTAATTAATTAACAATTAATGTATAATAACTAGTTACTAGTTATCATACATTAATATTATTGATCTTATTAATATTATGATCTTTATTGAGGATTGTCCTCATATATTATGAATATTAATAAGTAGTGTTATCTTTATTGCAGCTTTGTCCTCATATCGTGGCACTAGACTTGGGGCACTGTTATCATGTCTATGATGTCTGTTTCTCTCTTATCTGGAAGGTTATTAGAGTTGTGAGAATTACGTATCAATGAGTGTACATGTAATGTGGCAAAGTAATCAAAGACGTCCTTATGAATGCACACACATCCAGAGGATGACAGGAAAGAATTGAAGCAACAGATCGCCTCTAAAAAAAGCGTATTGTCATTTAAACTAAGGTTGTTTTCGTTACTACAGTCAAAGTTTGCTGCCAAGGCCAATATTAGTGTAACTCAATAAGCATGAAGTGAACTAGTTGCATATACAACCACATTGCTTTTACATCCACTTTAGTATTTCAATCATGGCTTAAATTAAAGCTATAAATAGATACTAAGTTGAAATAGTATCTATCTCTACCTCATAATTTCAGTATTGGACATAAACTACAAAAGTACTTCTGGCTTCTAGTTGGCTTTTCAATATTAAGTTAGACCAGTTTTTGGCTTTGAGGTAACATCGACTTGGTGAGATTCTGGTAACGAGGACAATGTTGAAATGACAAAATGCTATTTTAAGTGTAGAAGATGATGATGGTCAAATTCTTAATATACAGATTGAAAGACTAATGTTAAACCTTTCCTAATTTGGTGATGTTGAAGATGCATGGATGGGGACCACAGAAGAAAAATACAAAAGAATGGGAAGATTATTATTGTTGAATATATTAACTCTAAGAGAACAGGTTGAGAAAAGTTGTATGGAGTAAAAGTGGTAATATATGTAAAAGCTGATGATGATGATGATTTGAAAGTAAGACCATAATAGAAACATTTCATCAAATAAAGAATAATAGATGAAAAGGAGAAAAAAATATTACATACAAAATTAGTTTCTGTTTTAACTCCTCAATCCATTTGCCATTATCTCTTCATTGAAAAGACCATTGACATTATTTTCTGTTGTGTCTCTAGCTTGCTCTGTCCCTCAGCTGACACTGATAGTAATTTTTTTTCAGTAACTATAAGAAAAAATTTACTATGTTAGTTAAGCTATTGTATGACCTTCCTTCCTTTTCAAAAGTGATATCAAGTCTTCTTTGGTTTTTTCTTTCATTGTTTCTATATAAACAATATTGAGTTATAAATTAAATCAGATCCATCATACTATCACAATATCACATACAACTTGTATGGCTTTTGACAGCCATATTCTGAAGCAGATACAAACCTTATAATGTAATAATGGTGTACTGTGTAGTTTTAAGTACACCATATCACATAAAAATTCACATTAATTGATAGGCTATGAAACATGTCATAAATACAGAATAACCACACTAATTAGGTCTGTACATTCACTTCATGGACAACAGATGCTTTTTGCATAGCATGCATATTTTTGCTCTTTGGTCCTAAGATTGTTTTGGGCTATGCATTAACCGCATGTGTTTTCATAGTTTTTTAAATGTATCTTTTGAAGTTGACAAATGAATTAATGATGAAATAAGTTACATGAAGTAACTGCCAATGCTCATAGCAAATATTGAATTTAATTACTGCTACAATGATTGCTTTGAATTGATGAAGCCTATTTAAAGATAAATTATATCTTTAAATGATTATGACATATACAATACTACATATGCCATTATATGAAACAGTGCATGGTTATTTAAATCTCTAAATGTCATATACAATAGACTTCATATGTAATTATAAATGAGACTGGACTGTCATTTTTTTCAAGTGGTTATATGAACTCTATAAGTTATTTACATTAAATGTCAATCTCCACAAATAATATTAAAACCCTTAAAACCACACCCATATGACTGTACCGTCACTTTGCTCCACAATATATGATATTTGCAAAATTAGAGTCCTGTTGTTAATAATATCAAGAAAGATACTGAAATCCATGAGTACTTAACTAGAGGTATCATTGTTACCTGCTACCATAATATTCTACTTAGTGACCCTAAAGGAAAAATCTTGGCCTATTGAAGGAGATAGGATTGCTCAGTACAAAGAAGACTTGCAAGTATCATCTATTGTCCAACAAAGAGAAGGTACAGATTTTATAGGTGTGGTTTTAATATTATTGGTGAAAATGGTGCAAACCTAACTTCAATGTGAATATTTATATTATTCACATTGTAATTAAGACTACAATATAGAGTTCACATGAACCTACTTGAAAAAATGGCTGTCCAGTCCCATATATAAGAAATCAGTTGTATATGATTTTTGGAAATTCCAATTACCACTGTTTTATTAAATAGTTGTCAATTATATGATATATCTGACTTACAATTCAATGTGTTTTTCTATAGAAACAAAACAAATGAAAGAAAAAGTAATAGAAGACTTGATATCACATCTGAAATGGAAGGAAGGTATTGTACAATAGCTATCAATAATACAGTCAATTTTATGACTATTGTTTTCTTCTTATAGGTACTGAGAAGGAGTTTCTGTCAGGGTCAGCTGAGAGACAGACTGAGCTAGAGACACTATGAGATATAATAATGTTATTGACTTTACAACGTTAACTGAGAGAAAAAGACAAACAAATTGAGTAGTTAAAACAGAGCCTAAGAGGTAAGAGATAGTTGTTACTTCTTGTTATATGACAATGTTACTAGATTTAGTGGTAACACCAAAGGCCCATAAACAGTAAAACTGATCAAGGACTCAAGGAGACCAAAAACACAGATAAGTCAGGGGCAATCCACACTATATATCAGTGAAAACTACAGGTAATAATAACCCCATACATTGTTGAGGGTAGAGGCTCTACCTATGTCAGACTTAAAACATCGGTTAAAGGGTCTAATTGACCCATCACATCAAAGTAAGTTATATTATATAATAGATTATGTATTACATAAAAAAATCATACTACAATTTGACTTTGAAGATAAGAGAGGTTATATATACAACTTATACTGGTTGTTGATTGGGTGTGGTTTTGTCTACAATATTTATTATTTTTCTCCCCTGGCATTAATTTGAGTGGAAAGTGAGTAAAAATTAAGATATTGTTTACGAAGAACAACTTGTAGTTCTGCCTTTATGTCAATGTATACTTCAGAAGCTAGGAGAAATAACATTAGTCAATATTTTGTCAGTAGTTACACTATGACATGAAAGAGGTGTAAAATTGGTCTATAAAAGCTGATACTTGAGCATACACTCTTTCAATGCTCCATATACTAAACATAGACTTCACATATATTATATATCATACATATCTGTCTGGCCACACAAAACTAACTATGCATGGCTTTATATCTACCTCCAATTTATTTATTGAAGTCTAACTTTAAAAGTGATTACAGAAAGTTTTATCAGCAGTGCAAACTGTACCAGAAAACCCTTTAATGGGTAGCTAGGGATATGACTAAAAGTTTAATACTAGTGGCTTCACTCACTTTAACATGGCATTAAGTAATGCCTTTAATGGTATGTACAAAATCCCCAGGTACTTCCCCTCTAACATTTCGTTTTTCTTAGAGAATATATGTGACTAAATTTCTAATCTCCCCCTTGAACAACAGCTTTACACATTTCCCTTAACACAGTGGTACTAAGGTCATGACCATAGTCTTGTAATTTTATTAATGACAATATAAAGTACAACAATATTACATAGGAAATGTAACGCCTGCATAATTTTTCTCTCTCTCTGGGGCTAGTTTTCTAGATTACATTATTAATAATTTACTTTGTCAATAGTTATTGGTATGTTTTAGCAGACTATACTTTGAATATTTCCCTTTAGAGTGAATTGTACAGGGCCTCTTCGTAGAGCTGGAAAAATAAAAAGATAATGAGCTGATGTTTCTTAAGACTACAGGGAATAATATAGCCACCATTGACTTTGGGACTACCTTCTGTGTGTTGGCCTTCATGATTCAAACTAAATGATTGCCATCAACAGTATCTAACAGTATATTGCCATAAAGGAGCTAATGAATATCAAGTAGTGACATTCGGATACAGAGCAGAAGATAAACTTCCCAAAATAAGGCAAGTGAACGTGTTAATCATATCTACTTTAAGAGGATAAATATCTTTGAGAAAGATGTGGTGAGCTATAATGACAAAGATAAAATTCCCTTAATCTATTGTTTGAACAAATAATTATCCTTTAATAGGCAGTAATTGGTGTTACTTCCTAAAAAATGAAGTCAAATATTTGTACAAAGCATTAGCTATTGACTTTTAACTAAACTCTAGCTGTTATGTTAATTGCTAACTTTTATTCAACCTCTTTGGCTTTTTAAAAAGAGAAACATGGCTTGGAAATTCTTTTCTTGTAGCACAATTGATAGGTATGGGGCTGTGATGTAAAATATACGCCTGTATCGCCCCTATATTAGTCAATGAAAATAGACTCAACTAATAATGAACTTGTTAATTAATATATATATACATTGTAGATGTGCTTGTTTTACATTAGTTTATTCATTATTGTATGTAACTGATTATAGAAGCCTCTGCTTAGCTTGATTCCCTACCATATGTGACATATCAAACAGTTGTTATATTAATACTTTTATACAATATATATTTTGTTTTTAGGACATAAGTTTTGAGACAATAATGTAATCATTTACTAATGAGAACTACTATTTGGTAGAGTTTTTGGATTTGTTTTAATATCTTAAAAGTCAACTAGCTATAGTTTGAACTTTTAGCTAGAACAATTACTATATGAAGGCCAGAGGAAGGGAATGATGAGAGAAGCCAGCATATATGGTAAGATATGTTGTCACTTCACTTAACATAATGAATACATTTACCCTGTAGATAATAAACATGATAAATCAATATATACATAGTTACTGTCATTTTGTCAGTAATATATAAATATCATGTAAAGGAGACTTTGTAGTTAAGTAACTGAGTGTGCTCAAACATAAATGCTGTTCCAGAATATGTTGACACTTCTTAATTACATAATAATATACATACATACATACATATATATATATATATATAGAACAGAATTAAAGGACAAAAGAACAGAGCTCTCGCTGTGTTGCTGTTACTCCGAGTTTCACGCGTTATGCGATCGTCAGACAGCTGGATACTACTCTGTTTACAGGCTGGTTATATAGCATCGAGGTGTTAACTATGTCTTATCCCTAGAGAAATGTGCTAAATAGTACTTGTTTTCGTGTCGGCATTTTGAAACGAGTTCGGATCTTTATTCAGGGTGGTGGTTTTGTCGGCGTTGATGATAGAGAGCTTTTCCGTTAGACAGAGGTCGCACCGCTTTGTTGTGTTGGAGTAGGCTTGTGCCCTTCGGTTTATTGACCAGGTAATCAATAAACCGAAGGGCAACAAGCCTACTCCAACACAACAAAGCGGTTGCTTGCACCTCTGTCTAACGGAAAAGCTCTCTATCATCAACGCCGACAAAACCACCACCTGAATAAAAGATCCGAACTCTTTCAAAAATGCCGACACGAAAATAAGTACTATTTAGCACATTTCTCTAGGGATAAGACATAGTTAACACATCGATGCTATATAACCAGCCTGTAAACAGAGTAGTATCCAGCTGTCTGACAATCCCAATCGCATAACGCGTGAAAACTCGGAGTAACAGCAACACAGCGAGAGCTCTGTCTTTTGTCCTTTAATTCTGTTTAACCCGCTCTGTCTAAACGACATCGAGCACTCTTTCAACAGACTTAGATACTTCAGTATATATATATATCATATTATATATAGCCTAGATACTTGGTATATATGTGAAATTCAAATTCTATGGTAAATTCTAAAATCACTATCACAAGTGAATGCAATTAATACTAAATACAATAAAACTCTTATTGTCATAGGGAGGCTTGTTGTCACCACAAGGGGAGATTAGTACATTCTCAGAGGTATGACATGGAGTACCCTGGCATGAGGAATTTAACCATGACACGCTGTCCCTTGGTCTAGAACCACAGGTGGCTTGTATTTACTCTGCTAACAAAAAGTAGCAGCAAGTTTAATATTGGTCCTAAGCTCAATAATGCCATGGTTATTGACATTAAAGGAGGGAAAGTAGTATGAGAGGGATTAGTGCCAAAATAGTCACATTAAAGAGAGACTAGTGAAATCTTAGAGAGGGTAGTAAAGTCTTAAATGGGGTAGTGGTATTTTAAAATAGGGTAGTGACTTTTTAAGTAGGATAGTGACTTTTTTAAAATAGGGTAGTGACTTTTTAAAATAGGGTAGTTGTTTAAATGTACTAGCATTTTAAATAGTGTAGTCCCCTTTAGAGCAAATGATAGTCTATTTTGAAAGGGTATAGTGACTTTGGAGAGTGTCTTTTAAATTGATAACATTCTAATAGGGGTTGTGTTTTTTTTAAATTAGATAGTATCTTCAATGTAAAATATGTATTTTGTGCAGTTGCAAAATGATAGTCTATTTAAAAAAGTGTAGTGTTTTTACAAATACAATACTTCTTTTACTGAGTGACAACATTCAAATAGGATATAGTCTATTAGAAATATAGGGTAGTTTCGGCTGGTATGTTTCTGTCCTCTCCCTCTCTCTCATGACATATTATTATATATTAAATTTTAACTTTTCATTATAATATTCCTTAGTTTCATATCAATCCAACAAGTCTTATTTAATTGAAATTATTAAAGCAGTCTGCACTTTTTGCATGCACCAATCACCAGTGGTCAGTGTGCTGTCATAATTATTAACTGTTATTACACAATGTTTATTAAAAAATGGATGTTGTGTCATGAAACTTAATACAAGAATATCCAAAACGTGGTATCGAGCCTCCATTAACGGATTTCCGGGTTAGTATAGCTATGTCTTCAGGAGTGGAGTATAAATGCTCTGAGGCGGATCACTAGCAACTTTGAAGCTCTCTTAAATGGAAGAAACATATGCTGTGATGCTTTTAGAATCCATCTTTACTCTCTTTGGAGCTTGTTTATCGACAAATTTATGTTGCAGAAAGTATAAGAATACTAAGTTTGAATAAACAGTCAGGACTCAACTTCATCAATTTGCCCTGGACATGCATAAGAACGTCAGGGATCGTGCTTCAAAAAATACAGAGCAATATTCACCCCCAGTTGAGTACAATGGACTCATTGGTGGCCTAGATTTGTTATTCCATGACAGCTAATTGTTATATCTCGTTGAGAATCAATTTAATGCTCCCCAAATGTCAGAGATGCTTGGAGTATCTGTGAGAAATCTTCACAGAAGACTGTCCCAGTATGGTCTTTCCTATTCGCTCCCAGTATTCAGAACTAAACAGACAACGACTTAGACGGACTCTATAAAAAGCATTCATGACCACATTCCCCATGTTTGGATACCGTCAAATGAATGGCATCTATTATCAAAAGGATTTAGAATACAACAGTGGATCAGAGACTCCCAAAGAAGAATCTGTCCTGAAGGAACATGATGCGTCAATTGAGATCTCTTTGTAGACGAGGAATACAGAGTGGGCAGCACCAAGGTCTCTATCACATTGATGGCAATCATAAATTGATCAGGTGAAGTTATTATTTATTAATCAGTTACAACTATCACATTTATATCATAATTGGGTCTATAATCATTTTCTATTTAATTTTACAGATGGAGGTTTGTAATTTATGGATGTATTGATGGATTTAATCATAGATAATATACCTACATTGCACTGACAATAATCAAGCAGGAAAATGCCTACAATGTTTGTTGACCAAGTAAGAGCCCACTGGACTGCCAAGTAGAGTACGTTCAGAATAGAGGTAGTGAAAATGTACACATTGAACGTTCATGCTTAACTTCCCCTCAGAGGTCCAGGTCGAGGTAGCTTTATTACTGGATGCAGTGTCCACAACCAAAGAATTGAGAGGCTATGGCATGATGTATTTCTGCAATGTTGCTATTCTTTTCTACCAACTGTTTTTACTATGGAGGATCAGGGCATATTGGATATTGATGATGAAGTACATCTCTTTGTCTCCATTATGTGTATATATGATGAATGAACTCAGCACTACGTCTCTTTCAGGACGCTTGGAACAATATCCTCTTTCATCTGAAGGGTATCTTAGTCCAATGCCAGCTTTGGATAAGGGACTAACTACGTAGACACCTCCACCTGATGAGCTAACAGAGGTATTTTGTTCATATATGTGACCATAAATATGAAAATATATATAGATATGTATTTATTTTTCTTGTGTGGGTGGATGGAAAGACACCACCTATTCTATATTTCCCAAAAGAAGGAAGCGTTCAATATGACTGATATTGCATGTTCAATATGATTATAGCATTAATTTTCATTGAGATTATTGATCGTTTTCTAAGGAACGCTTCATGATGGTCATATCTTCCTTTCCTGCTCGGTTTTCTCTTTTTCTACGCTTTCCAATTCTTCTTTTTCTGTGCCTCCTTGAATTTCATTGGCTCATGCTTAGCTAGCACAAATGACGTTAAACAGTAAAGCCGCCAATAAAACAGATAATGTACTGTTACAGTGCTATATGGGTTATATGACCTTGGTTTGTGGTCTCACGACTGATACAGGAATTGGCTTTGTCTCATGCTATATCAGTCTCTCGACCACACCCCTCATGCCATATAACCCATTCAGTACATTACATAACAGTACCTTATCTACTTACATATTGTGATTTAACAGATGTCTATATCGCACTCGACTAGTCTTGTTCTTTTCAACAGGAGGAGGCATGACTATATGGAGTTTGACTGGATGGTCCATTATCAACAGAAGATGATCTGATACGCCGCATAAATTGAAAGTGTTTTTGTTGTTCCTTCTTAATAGGGAATGTCTCTGAATGAAAATGATTACTTGAACTAGAGGAAAGTTCAAGTACTTTCTCCCTCATCCAACTATGGCATTGACTTGTATTGGCAAACATTTTATTTTGCGAAGAAGTAGATTATGACAAAAATTAGATTAAACCCTTCCAAAATCTGTCAATTTTACACAACAATATGAACATCTATAGTAATCAAATTTGATCACCAGATCATTGTATATACTGATAAATGACAATGAAGTAACTGATCATGAATACTGATGATACAACAGTTGTGATATTTCTAATAGGACCACATCCCTATTTTGAATGTTATCACTCAGTAAAAGAAAAAAAAAAAAAACTCAAGCTCAGTACTGTATTTGTAAAAACACTACTCTTTTTTAAATAGACCTATCACATTGCACAAAAGAACATATTTTATATTGAAAGACTAATATCGCATTTAAAAAACACAACTCTATTAGAATGTTTATGACTTTAAAAGACTGATCCTAAAGACACTACCCTTTTCAAAATAACTATCATTTGCTCAAAGGGCTACACTATTTAAATGCTAATACATTTAAAACCACTGCCCTACTTTAAAAAAAAAGTTCATACCTATTTTAAAAAAAGTCACTGCCCTATTTTAAAAAAGTACACTACCCTATTTTAAAAAGTCACTACCTATTTAAAATACCACCACCCCATTTAAGACTTTACTACCCTCTTAAGATTTCATTAGTGCTCTTTCTAATGGGACTATTGGCATAATAGATCCATAGTTTTCATTGTAATTTTTATCAGGAAAAACAATATACAATGTGGTCTTAAAAAGTACCAGGTCTTACTCTGGTAATGTAGTCTGTAATAACCTATCACAAGGCTGACGTTATTTGAACTTCTATTGAAGGTATTATGAATGATAATAGCGCTTTTAAAATATACAAGGGCAATTGAGGATATTTTTAACAGGTGGTTTGGGATGGGTCTTAGTCCGGGCAAAATAAAGGAGAGATAGTTTTGCCTCAAAATAACTCCCATTAAGCACTTA
>NW_024535469.1:0-12248 GCF_016097555.1 Gigantopelta aegis
CACCGAATTTTACTCTAAACTTAAATTTGTGCTGTATTGGCCATTCTCAAAGAGAATGTTACACCCCTGCACCACGGTGAGGTTACAGCACGCGCAGGGGTTGTACTGATCAGTGTGCATTGTCAGTAAGTTATTTTAACATCATCATTTCATGGATAACCATTTGAGTGATCTGGATATACATATCCATCCCCAATCAGCATACTTTGTAGATAGACTGTCAGTATGATTGGCACTACCAACTCGAAATTAGTATTTCTGGACGAATAAGTGAAATATGACTACCATCGACAGCTCCAATGATGTTTCCCTCACCTAAAGTGCGAAACAATTGTTTGGAATTCTGTACATTTACGTGTTCGTCTGGCCACATGATGCATATATGTGCTAAATGATGGAATAGAATGTGTCATCGTAGCCAAATTCTGTTATTAAGCCGATCTATATATCAAGCTGTTCCCTGTTCAAGCGTATATGTCTCCTCAAAGTGAGGTTGTCCATATCGAAGAATAGGGGAATAAGGTACAAGACACCTCGTCTTGATAATTGACATGCGCATAATCTGGCGCCTCTTCCTGGCCAGAACTAGTAGTAGCAGTAGTTTGGAAATACAAATTTAAAACGGCAGTAAATATAAAATTAAACCACAGTTTTAAATAATAATGAAGAACATAGCGTTACAGGCAAAGGAGGGGGCCCCAGCGAGGTTCATGGTGTGGGTAAAATATATCACGGTTCTTGATATCGAAAATTTACTTTGGTGTAATTATCGATCGAAAGTTTACGATCTGCATTTTGGCCTAGTTTATATCTCACCTGAAAACTACGTCTATCATAATGTTCACACATTTTACACTGTAAAACAAGAAAATGTTGGACCTATTAACACGACAGATTATGTACTGTTGCTTGGTAACATGAGTGGACCAGTATGACAGTGTCTGCGCTTAACTTTTTTTTGAGTTGCCATCCGGGCAAGTGGTGATAGCACTTTCACTTGCCCGGTTCTATTTTCACTTGCCCGGTTCTATTTTCACGTGCCCGAATAATATTTTCTAAAAAAACAACAATATTGCAACAGATTATAAGAGAAAACACGATTTATTTATTTTTTAAATCGGTCGCCAGGCGGGCAACCTTATTGTGGGTTTTCAGTCGCCCGTCGTCGTTTTCAGTCGCCAGGGGCGATCGGGCGACCGTTAAGTTCGAACCCTGGTATGACCAAATATGAGCATTCCGTTGACAAGAGTCAGCCAAGACACGACAAGACCAAACGACAACGGTTCACGCTTGTTAGTAATTATAAACGGTCTCTTTGGCGACAATAAACCACTGTGTAAGTGTACATGCAACAATCCATCTGTAGTTGACGATAACAGTGTCTCATGTAAAACACATCAATGTATTTGATATCTGCGATTTTAATCCTATACTTTCAGATATCCATTGTTATACTCCGTTACAGAAACAAAACGAAACCTGGGCATTAGCTGAGCTACAAGATATAGTAATAATATTGATGATGAACAAATTACCAAAATAATAAGCGATATTGATGATCTTTTTAGAAATATGGATGCAGTTAACGATGAGGCAATTAACAAATTAGTAAACGAGGTTACAAATGTTATGAAGGAAAGTGCTGAGAAAACAGTCGGTAATATCAGCAACAAAACATACAAAATTAAATAATAAAGCATGTTTTGGAAAGGAATGTAGAACAGCAAAATATCACTTAATAAGGCAAGGCTTAAATGTAATCATACAAAATGTACTACTGATAGACAAACGATGCTACATTGTGGTAAGATGTATAGACAAAACGGTCAAATTTCACAAACGCCAGTATTCTATCATCTATAAGTATGTTATTCCAGCATCCAGCTTCAACGGGTAAGTAATGGGTAGACGTCCTAAATTTTAAGAGTATTCTCCAAAGATTTTCTGGTAGTTTATTAATAAGAAGTTGGAAGTTGTCAGTTCACCATATTAAGTGTTCTATCGACATGACGTGACGTCGTTTGAGCGGTTACCAAATGTGTTGATCGAAAAGTCGTTGGTCTAATCAACTGCCCCAGTTAGCCGTACTGACCTGGTCAGTATGCTACTGAAATGAAGCCACAGTACCGCGGATACAATTAGTAACATTTCCTGACGACCAACGGGAAGATACTGCACAAATCTAACCGACAAAGCCGTTATTCACGATGAAGACTATTTATCTATATCTATATATATACCCACACACACAGACATACGCACACACACACACACACACACACAAACATACACATACATACATACACACACACACACATACACATACGATACACGCACACATACACGTACACATACACACACACGCACACATACACACGCACACATACACTTACACATTCGTTTGGATATTGATTATTTTCATTTTTATTGTGTATTACTTTAAAAGCATTATCACGGATAACGGTTCTGTCATTCAGATTCACACTTCCTCAAAGTAAATAAACTCAACATACAAATAAAGATGTCGAAGTTATAAAATAATATTGGTTTAATATTTTACTTCTTTTGGCGTATCTTATTATTATTATTATTTAAATCCAGTCTTCCTCCTATTAAAATCTTCGCTCTCTCAAAGTTGAAGCGAGAAGTGACTTTGCCCTATACTATGAACTTCGCGTGATAAAGTAAGACAAAATATATTCTACAATAATATATTCTGTACATCTAAAGCTTTTCCGTAACACGATATTTATCGGAGTGATTATATTTTTGGATGATTGTAATTTATTTGCCTAGCAAAATAAAATTATTAATATAATTTATGAATTGTAGTTCTTGCATGTTCTTATATCGTTATATTTTATTTAATTCTTATGTATTTTGTGAATGCGCAATTATAATGTTCAACAGTTTTAGGTGTAGTATGGAAGACTGGATTGACAGTCTGAAGTGCACGTCATCTGTCTTAAACATATTTATATTGAATGATTTGTCACCGCTTTGCAGTAAGGTGATACATTATTTTCGAATTTTAACATTTACAATTATGGTTATTTATGACTAAGAAAGCATAATTTAGCAAATACTTTTAATGGCCAACCATAATTATAGGTTTTTAATTTAGGGTATCATTGTGATCTTGACATAACGACCGTTACAATACTGAATATGGGCAATTCCACGGAAACACGCGTGCCATTCAGACATTTTTATCAACCTCTTCTGATTAAGTACGATACACGAAGGTGCTCTTGTGTGCTCTGTAATAAAGCATACCGGCTACCCTTATTACATATTAGACGTTGGCGAAAAGTTCGACAGGAAAGTCCTAAGAATGAATGAATGAATGAATGAATGTTTAACGACACCCCAGCAAGAAAAATACACCGGCTATTGGGTGTCAAACTATGGTAAAATGAAACAACAGTGTGATGATCATCATCAATATAAAAATTCAACAGTTAAATAAAAACACAGTGTAAAGGACTGTGTAAAAATGAAAATATCACAGATATATATATAATTAAAATTTTGAATAAAATTCAGTATCACGTAAAAATTGTAAAATAAGTTCTGGATGGAATCGAAAGGATTCCACCACAGTTCGTAGTCCAAATATATCTTTTCGAATTGCTTTCAGATGGGTACACTCCACCAAAATGTGTCGCAGTCAGAAGACACTGACAGTGCTCACACTGAGGTGGAGGATCTTTCTTTAAGATAAATGAATGGGTTAAATATGTATGCCCGATGCGGGAACGACACACGACTATTTCATCCTTCCTGCACTGTCTATAGGAGGACTGCCACTCTCCAAGACTGGCTTGATAGCATGAAGCTTGTTCACAACCTCACCGTCCCAATCACGTTGCCAAATGGAAAAGATAAATTTGTTAATACCATATTTAAAATCAGTATACGGTACACCAACCCTGGCATGAGGCAAATCCAAAGCAGACTTGGCAGCTAAATCTGCCTTTTCATTACCCCTGATGCCAACATGGCTGGGTACCCAACAAAATACAATGTCTTTATTGGCAATAGATAAAAAGACACACTTTCGTATCACCATCCCAATTAAGGGATGGTCCAGCTTCATATTACGTAAAGCTTGGAGACACGAAAGTGAGTCCGTAAAAATAATAAATTTGGATGCACTAGAATCCTTTATTTCTTCTAAGGCTTTAATGACTGCCCAAACTTCAGCACTAAAGATCGATGCTGAGTCAGGCAGTCGCATGGAAAGGATTGTGTCTGATGGAAAACCTGTAGCACAAGCCACAGAATTCCCATCCCGTGATCCATCTGTATACACAGGAATGTAATCACGGTACTTGTCCTGAATTTCCATGAACAATTGTTTATAAACTACAGCATCTGTACGATCTTTCTTCAGATGCGCCAGATGAAACACAATTTTAGGTGGTGTAATACACCATGGTGGTAAAACAAAATATGAAGGAGTTTCCAATGTGTCAGTTAAATCAATGTTGGAAAGCAACAAAAAACGCTTAATACGAAGACCAAATTTACGAATAGCATTTAGCCTTGCATCAAACAACTTCATATATTTGTTGTCAAACACCGCATCATGTGTTGGATGTGTTGGTAACGATTTAATCTTGGCAGCATACTGCAGAGAAAGCTTGGCACGTCTAGCACCCAAACAAGGTTCGTGTGCATCAACGTACAAACTCTCTACAAGAGATGTTCTCAATGCACCAAGACAAAGCCTAAGTCCCTGATTGTGTATAGGATCTAGCATCTGCAAGTAAGACTTGCGTGCCGACCCATACACAATGCATCCATAATCTAGTTTTGATATGACTAAAGATCTATACAGACGGAGCATAACCTTTCGGTCTGCTCCCTATTCTGTATTACCAATAACTTTTAAAATATTAAGAGCTTTTAAGCCCTTCTTTTTTACATATTTAAGATGGGGCACAAAAGATAGTTTCCTGTCAAATATAACCCCCAGAAATTTAGTCTCCTCCACAACTGGAATTGGATTTTTGTCCAAAAACAACTGTGGATCTAAGTGGAGACCTCTTTTCTGGCAGATATGCATACAAACCGTTTTTCCCTTTGAGAATCTAAAGCCATTGTCAGTTGCCCATTGATGAAGTTTATTCAAACAAAGCTGCAACTTACGTTCAATGATACTCGGAAAGTCCTAAGAATGTCGTTAACACACGTGACGTGGAATCGGACAAAGTTTTGAAGTGTCATGGATTTCATTCAGAAACTGGGCTGGACATAGCCCAGTGGTAAAGCGCTCGCTTGATACACGGTCGGTTTGAGACCGATCCCCGTCGGTGGGCCCATTGAGCTATTTGTCGTTCGAGCCAGTGCACCACGGCAGATATATCAAAGGCCGTTCTATGTGCTATCATATCCCTGGTCTGTGGGATGGTACATATAAAAGATCTCTTGCTGCCTTAGGAAAAATGTTGCAGGTTTCCTATATTGACTTAGTGTCAGAATTACCAAATGTCTGACATCCAATAGTCGATGATTAATTAATCAATGTGCTTCAGAGGTGTCGTTAAACAAAACAAATTTTATCATTCAAAAACTGTGAAGTATACACTGATAACAAGTTGATGTTAAAGTATGTTAATAGATAAAAAGTTAGTCTACCTGTACCAGCCTAAAATAAAGAATAATTAGTCGAGGTGTCCCCGGAATCTGAGTAAGTTGGTGGTAACACGTGTGACACTGTCCGAATAACAACAGAAGCACTGACAAAAAGGCATTGAAAACAATCTTAAACTACATTGTTTTAATTTTTATCTAAAATACCATGGCATTTGGCATACCAATTGCGGGGCTATGGCTGCCTGAGTGGAAAAGCCCAATGAGAGGATATGTTCACTGAGGTCGTTTGATCCTACGACCAAAGAACGACATGGGATGACCATTTCCACTGAGCTGGATCTCGCCCTTTCTCAAGCAATGAAGACAACATACCTGTACAATACTTAGTAAGATTTTTTTGTAGGCCCATACAAATTCACTCAGCATCGATTACTCCTGTATCACCAAGGTAAATCCACCGAGACCCACCCCACCGTTTAGTGATCACATTACCTGCCAACGCTGAATACATCAAATATCTTATATAGGGTATGTGAAAACCTTACAACTGTGTTCTGCGTTTAGTGATCACATTAAATGCCAATGCTGAATACATCAAATATCTTATACAGGGTATGTGAAAACCTTACAACTGTGTTCTGCGTTTAGTGATCACATTACCTGCCAATGCTGAATACATCAAATATCTTATACAGGGTATGTGAAAACCTTACAACTGTGTGCTGCGTTTAGTGATCACATTACCTGCCAACGCTGAATACATCAAATATCTTATACAGGGTATGTGAAAACCTTACAACTGTGTGCTGCATTTAGTGATTACATTACCTGCCAACGTTGAATCCACCAAATATCTTATACAGGGTATGTGAAAACCTTACAACTGTGTGCTGCTTCCATATGCATGTCACATCTTCGCTGACTTGTAAGGGGATATTAGCAATTCAGTTACAGTTGCGCCACTATACTCGGCAAATTTAAATTTGGACAATTCAGACCCCATTCCTATCGATAGCATATATAATAGTTTGGGGGGAGTAAGTATCGGCGGCCAAGAAATGTAAAATAGTCGCAGGCCAGTACATCGATCTAGCGATTTTCCTAGAAAACGGGAATAATAGGGATGTTTCTCAAAAACGAAATGTTCCTGGGTGACAAAAGGGTTGTCCTTTACAATAAAAAACAAATGTATTGGAAAAATATTAGACACTGAACAATGGTCCGATGCATTTCTGATATACATGAGCATATATACCACAACTCACCCAACCAAAGTTCAGGATATGTTAACGTACATGCAGACAATTCGACTTGGAGCTTCTCGCGTTCAAGATTTGGCTTGGAAAAATTACGACGAACAGTATAGGTTGCTTAAAAGCAATAATCCCTCTTGTTCATGGGCTGTGGTCGACCTTGAGTTGTGACTTTTATTTATGGTTGGGTTAAAACATATCATGACAAGTTAGGCCGTGCCACAGCAGGTCAACCGGAGCTATTTAGAGCACAATAAATGTCTACATTTTAACCATAAAGGTGTCTATGCAAGACAGACATATTTACACGATTGTCTCAAATGCAATGGCAATCACGGATTTAATACTGCCCCTTTCATCATGGTTCAAGTTCATTTCGATCAGATTTGGGACTCAACAAAACATGCTTATCTAAACACTCCATCCAGGTGGCCCCTACAATTTTCGACTAAGAGGAGGATTCAGGAGGTAAAGAGGCCCACGACATATGGGCCCTAGGTTCTTCTCCTATTAATGTTGAAAGGATTTGTGAATATTTGGATAAATACCCACTACAAGATGTAGCAGTATAACTGAACGAAGGGTTGTTAGAAGGTTTGTAATTGCATTATAATGGGACCAGGAATGAATGAATGAATGTTTAACGACACCCCAACACGAAAAATACATCGGCTATTGGGTGTCAAACTATGGTAATGCAAATAAATAAAGTGATGATCAACATCAATATAAAAATTCAAGGTTTAAACAAAAACAGTGTAAAGAACTGTGCAAAAATACAAATACAAATATCACAGAATTTTACGGACACCGAATTTTACTCTAAACTTCAATTTGTGCTGTATTGGCCATTCTCAAAGAGAATGTTACACCCCTGCACCACGGTGAGGTTACAGCACGCGCAGGGGAAAGCATTAGTTTCCAAGAACTTAGTGTCGGCCAATGAACATCACAGATAATTAAAAGAAGAAATTAACCAAGAAACACAAATGGGTAGAATAGCAGGTCCCTTTAAGAAATCTGCAATGCATAATTTACACATTTCACCTCCGGCACAAAGTATAAATGAATTCATTGATACGAAAATATGCACAGTGCACTATACAGTTTTTGATAAAGTAAATGAAATGATATAAAAACTCGGAAAAGGTTAAATCTGGGCAAGGTAGATATTAAAAGTGCATTTGGGCTGTTACGTATATTTCTAGGGGACTTTGACCTACTGGGGTTTAAATCTGACAATAAATTTCATATTGATAAATATCTTCCGATGGGATGTGCCATTTCGTGTAATATATTTGCTACTTTTTTACATTGGTTAGTAGAGTTCAAATCTGGGTGAAGCACTGTAGACCACTATTTAGATGATTTTATATTTGTCGGGAGTGAGTGAATTCTGCATTGTTAATCTTCATTGACGTCATTGGGGAATTGGGTGTGCCCCTGTCAGATGACAAAACAATCACATTTTAGGTTTAGAAATAAACACTGTCGAAATGTTTATAAAATTCCAGAAACAAAAATTAAAAATCTTAAAGCCCTTCTTGAAAATTGTTTTATAATAAAACAGATCACGCTAAAAGAGCTGCAATCGTTGGTCGGGTCTTTAAATATTTTCAATAAAGCCATTCGTTCGAGCAGAGCATTTAGCAGGCGCTTTTATGACGCCATGAGCGGAGCCAAAAAACCGCAACCTCACATACGGGTAACACAAGACATGAAAAATCACATATTTCTGCATGATTTTTACGGAATATCAATTTTCCCCGACATCTGTTGGTGACAGAAAGGTATTCTTGAATTGTTCACTGACAGTGCAGGGTCTCCATACCTGGGGCTTTCTTCAAAGGCCAGTGGTTTGATATTGGATGACCTGAAAATTTTGGGAAATTCTCATATTATGAAGGATGTAATCTTACAGGAATTGGTTCTCATTGTACTGGCTGTTGGAATTTGGGGGATATTACTGACTGACGTAAATATTATTTTTAACATTAACAATTTGGCACTGGTTTACGTTTTGAACAAGTAAACCGCAAACTTTAAACAGGTTATGAGACGTATTCGTCCATTTGTGCTTTATACAACGCAGAACACTATTATTTGCGAAGCTATTCACTAGCCAGGCGTAAATAACGGCTTTGCAGATGCTATTTCTCGTCGACAGTGGGGCGTCCTACATGGCCTGTACTGTGCCAGTAATTTTGTCTAAACTGATTCACATACTGCCAGCAGTATGTATAAATTTGTATGAAACAAAATGAGTTAAAGCAGAATTCACGCTGACTTTTTGTGGGTTCCTAAGAATGAGATAATTTATAGTGTCTAGAAGTGTCTTAAAAGATAAAATATTGGCAAAAAGCAAATATAAAATATGATGATCAAAACAGGAAAATACTCTTAAATATGCGTTATTCCAAAACGGACCACCTCGGTAATGCTGTCACATTAGATATTGACAAACTGGAGTTGGGGTGGGGGTGAGCTTTATTCGTTTATTTCTTGGAAACTCGAATTTCGGTCGAAAGACCACTTTTTTCTCATTTTAGTAGTTCCCCATTAAACAGATACCAATTTTCAGCAGTATTAAAGGACCACCGTTTATTAGATATATGGAAGGTAATAGTGTTCATATTATTATATCTAATAGTTAATTAAAAAAAAAAAACATGACCGTTTTTTAATAGTAATTTTTTTTCTGAAACACTTGTCAGATGCCAACAGAGCTATTTTTATCCTATGACGCGCAAAAAGGGGTTATCCCAGAGTGCTTGATAATTTATAAAATGAAGAAACTGAACATAAGCCTCCAAAACCTGACCTGCGCACAACAGTTTTTTAACAGTTTCTTGGACTTGTCCATCACGTGAAAAAATGTTAGTAGTGATGCAGAAAGCAAATGTGTCTTGCCATATCAGTACGAGCCTGGATTGATAGCGATGATTATATGACTGTCGAGATCATATCGGACGAGTTGGACAAAACCAAGAACGAACGTTTTCAAGACTTATGTAGTTGGTAAGACAAATGTTCACTTTGTTTTATTTTACAAACTATATATGTTGTAAAAAAAATACATATAGTTTTTACCATCGGTAGTGTTTTATGGTACGATTTTAAAAGTAAATATTCCCAAAGGTCAAAAGTTACCGTATTCACATCAGATTTTGTACCATGATAAATTCGGAATTGTTTGATCAACCATCAATAGTTTCAATAGTATGCATAGTGAAATATGGTCTACGACCAACGCATAATTTCACTACCTAGTGACATTATTACAAATAACTAAGTACAAACACAGACACACATACTCGCACAGACAAACGCATACCTACCTACCTACATACCACTGCCTTTGATATACAGTTGTGGTGCACTGGCTGGAACGAACGAATGAATGAATGAATGTTTAACGACACCCCAGCTCAAAAATATACATCCGCTATTGGGTGTCACAAATGGTAAGTATATGAAAATATTATTTATATATATTTATGTAAAACCACAGTGTAAGGCTTGTGGCTGGAACGAGAAATAGCCTAATGGGCCCACCAACGGGGATCGATCCCAAACCGACTGCGCATCAAGCGAGCGCTTTACCACTGGGGTACGTCCCGCCCCTACATACATACATGTCGTCTGCCCACTGTTTGATGCACGTAAGCGGGATGCCTAACTTGTAGGCCCCATGCATATGGCTGAATTAAAGAGCATTCTTTTTATGCATGCCTCACTAGCTCGGAAGGTATCGTGGCAAGTCTGCAATTTGCGGGCGATTCGGTGCCATAGGTTCGAGGCACGGGACAATTTGTGAGGCCAGAAAGGATTTAATTATCACCTGCGCCAGTGTGTTAATATATATATATATATATATATATATATATATATATATATATATATATATATATATATATATATATATGTATGTAACAGTCATCCTCGACATACATACAATATATAGATATTCATACATCAATACATACATACATACATATTGCAAGACTAAGGTAAATAGTTTTGCGAAATATTTAAACATATTACTGTTATCAAGTGATTTAAGACTTCACGATACTATTGCAGTACTATCACTGTTGCGATATTATCACAATAGTATTTTAACTATCGCAATACCATTGCAATAGTAAGAATGACCCTAGTAAAGCGGCCCTCACATATCGGTCGAGGCGCCTGCGCGACTCTAAAATTGGCCAAAAAGGGCATTTTCGCGAGACGTCCGGCCGGACACTGCCCGATTTCTACGGGCTCCGCTTCGATTTTTAGGGGTCGCCCGAACCCTGCGGGCGTGAAAACCTGACTCCCAAATCTGCGATTTTAGGTCATGGCAATCCCGTAGATACGTCGCTAGGGCCCCGCCCAGCGGTCTGCTCGAAACCGACCGGTGATCTGGCGGCCGCCTGAAGATTTTGAGGAAAATTATTTGAAAAAAAAATCCGCCTGGCGCCGTGGGATTTTCACGGGCCCCTTCACGGGCCCTTCACGGCCACCCTACGATAGCCTAACGGCCCCCTCACGGATCCCGGGCGATTTGTACAATATCGGCCGGGCGACCCGCTGGTCCCGACCGGTCCCTCCAATACCCTCCCCCTGCATATGCACCCGATTCCTCTCTAAGATTATATGTCAAAATTACCAAATGTTAGACATCCAACAGCAGATGGAAGGAAGGATAGGATATGTTTTATTTAACGACGCACTCAACACATTTTATTTACGGTTGTATGCGGTCGGATGATTATTAAATCAATATGCTTTATCTTTGATGTCGTTAAACAACCCCCCCCCCCCCTAATTTTACTCTTTCGAAACGAAATCATATTTATTTGAATTTGTCGATTTTAACACGTAAAATTAAAAAGTGAAAACGTTCATTGTCTACTTTAGTATATTTTATTTTTAAAATATATACATGATTAATGTGTTACTAGTATACAAACTAAACTTTGAAAGTTCTACTAACACTTTATAAAATACCAATTCTGAAATAGGAAGGTACGACGGTCGATAATACGTTGTCAAGATCAAACCGGTTTTAACTAAAGACTCTAGTACCGTATCCTCAACCGAACGTTCTTCGTACAGCGCAAGATTTCTCTTTTAATTTTTTGAGACGAACCCTACAATTTGAAATCGGCAAACGCACGTGTTAACTGAAACTGACAACAGGCTGTCGTTTGTGCTTTGCCGAGCTATGGCGGCACAGGCGACGAATCAAGCGTATACGTTTGACGATATCCGTTCATAGCGCACACACACGACTTTTTAAAAAGTGCATTTGATCTCGTATTTCACATTTGTACATGATGTTATAATATGGTAACCAGAGAATGTAACTTTAACTGGGATGTTATGCGACACTGCTAGATCCACCAC
>NW_024535470.1:0-2500 GCF_016097555.1 Gigantopelta aegis
GAACTCCGTGGCCAAAAATCGGAAGTACAGTGATACGTGTAACTGCAGTCTAAGCCATACCGACCGTCTGGACAAACTCCTAGAAAGGAAAACAGTGACACAGATCATAGCCTCTATTAGAAACATACTTATCTGCCATTGATTTGCATAGCGCTAAGCGGCCCCAATCAGCCACTAAATGATTTCAGGGTCGTTCACGCTCCAGTCTCTTGTAATAAAGGTCCATTGTCACTACTGAATTGTGGAGTAGTCATCGACTTGTTCTTTTATTTTTTTGACGTTAATAAACTTATATATTACTATTATTGTTTATCAGATTGTCTGCAAACCCCTAAAATGTCTTTAAATGTTCACTTACAATCGCACGCAAATACGTATTCAATGCTTAGAACAATACTGAACTAATGTCCACTACACGATCACGTTCAATAACACATCATCAATTCGTTTAACAAATAATAGTAATGTAGCAATAGTACACTCTTTATTTTCATATTAAAACATTAACACATTCAAATGTTATTGAAACACTTTCTGCATGCATAAATATAAAATGCGGGCCGAATTTACAAAGCCTGTTTTTCTTAAATGCCGGTGTTTAAGCCTGTTATTAGTACATGACTTTGTCAGAGACAACATAGGTGTTATAAAGTCGGCACAATTATGTCCTACTTTGTTACGATACAACCATAATGATAATTTACACAAATCCTACCTGATATTACACGAAAACACGTATACGTCCAGATAATGACGAAGAACATACACATCGAGTATTCCGACATTTTGTAACACTGTGAAATAGGAAGGTAAATGAGAAGGTATTTGTCTAGGGTGACTCGTTGGGTATTGAGCTAGTGTACTGATTTACATGTTCTGTGCATTTCAATTCAGCTCCAGTGATCTCGTGATATTATGTAAACCCGGCCAGGTGAAAACACTTTTGTCGTCATAGTATGTACCATATGCATACGTCTCTTTGAAAGGTCTTTGTAATACGCTTCAGTCAAAGCTTTCATTTCAGCTAGGATTCGTGCTTATATTCAGGTAAAGTCAACGCTGTCCTGAACACAACTAGCTGTCGTGATAAATGTTTAAGTGGTTAACTGGAAAGAAAGAAAAGACACATGCGAAAACATGTTTATCATATGATTTGGTGCATACATACATACATACATACATACATACATACATGTGTATGTATGTATGTATGTGTGTATGTATGTATGTATGTATGTATGTATGTATGTATGTATGTATGTATATATATATATATATATATATATATATATATGTATGTGTGTGTGTGTGTGTGTGTGTGTGTGTGTGTGTGTGTGTGTCTTTGAAAGATCTGTATAATATATTTCACTGAATACGTTCATTTCATCTTGAGTTCTGCGCTTATATCCAAGATTCAGGTACGCTATCCTGGCCAAACAGATCCGCTAGCTATCATTCTGGGTCAGTTTGCAGTTGTTAGTGGTTAATAAGAAATAAACGAAAGGGTTACACCAAAGGCCGTGGTATGTACTGTCCTGTCTGTGGGAAAGTGCATTTATAAAACACCCACTCCGTTTTGCTAATGGAAACATGTAGTGGGTTTTCTCTGAACACTGCTTGTTAGAAATTCCAAATGCGCTTTATTGGTGTTGTTGATATAAAATGAGTGTGAACCGATACAAATATACAGGTTAACATACTTGTATTCAACATCCCGACGACTCCTCTTCTTTATCTCTTCTGACTCTCTCTCTCTCTATCTCTCTCTCTCTCTCTCTCTCTCTCTCTCTCTCTCTCTCTCTCTCTCCTCTCTCTCTCTCTCTCTCTTCCCTCTCTCTCTCTCTCTCTCTCTCTCTCTCTCTCTCTCTCTCTCTCTCTCATATTATTATTATTATTATTATTATCATTATTGATATTATTGTTATTGGTATTATTATTATTATCATTATTATTATTATTATTTATATTATTATTTATATTATTATTTATAATATTAGTATTAGTATTATTACTGATTGGTGGTTCATCCGGATAGTATTTGAAATCAAATATTTGAAATTAAATATTTACTGTATCTTCTCTATTCAGTAGACTGTGTGTGTGAGGAACATTTGTACTGTGACCCTATTACAACATCAGTTAATCGCACATCAACGGAAGCCACATATAATGAGAGACGAAACCCATTTTTCCGATTAAAGATCAAGGTTTATCGAAAACGCAATTCACTATTGTTTGGTATCTACGTATACCTTTTACAATATATATGAACTATCAATAAAATACATTTTAAAAAATGTATCCTTTTTTTATTTATTCGCAATAAAAAGTCGCGTTTTTCCCATCGCTTGCAAAAACGCCTGTCGACTCCATGAACCAAGTCACGTGACCCCGTGACGCGCTAACCGGCATAACATGAAAGCGTGATTCGCAGCCTTTCAGACATTTTACTGGGAAGGTGGAACACGGGTATTTTAAAACGATTTAAAAAAATATATAT
>NW_024535470.1:7500-13213 GCF_016097555.1 Gigantopelta aegis
AACTGAATATACAGACACTGATATTCTAATGAATGAATTTAACGACACGCCAGCTCAAAATATACATCAGCTATTGGGTGTCAAACTATGGTAAATGCAAAACTTAAATTATGATCAACATCAATATAACAAATCAAAAGTTAATAAAAACACAGTGTAAAGAACTGTCCGAGAAATACAAATACCACAGATAAATAAAATTAAAATTTAGAATAAAAATCAGTATCACATAGAAATTGTAATAAAGGTTCTGGATGGAATTAAACGGATTCCATCACATTTCTTTGACCAAATATATCTTTTCTAGTTTCTTTCAGATGCTTACATTCGACCAAAATGTGGCTTACCGTCAGAATATACTGACAGTGCTCACACTGAGGTGGAGGATCTTTGTTCAAGATAAACGAATGGGTCAACAATGTATGACCGATGTGATCACGACACACTGATATTCTAAACCAGAAAACATATTTAAACGGACATTGCTGCATTGTTTCCGACTAATAAAATATTTCTACGATTAAACTTTCATATTAAATATATTTTCATGTTTATAATATCAGTGTTTGTATATTCAATGTGTTTCTGGACGTCTTAATATTTATAAAAAAAAAAACCAACTGGATTTTTTTTAGAAAATAAAATGAAATTTAACCTAGTACAAATATTATAACGATCAGAAACACATTTAATATACAGACACTAATATTTTATGTAGAAAAAATATATTTGTTATGTAATTACAATCGTTAAAAAGTCTCTGTTAGTCGATAACATCTTAAACATTACAGCAAACTCAGGAATGTCCCTTTAATATGTAATTCAGGACGTTATAAAATTGTATTAGTTAAAACTATCTTACAATGCACCAAAGTCAGGATAGACCCGTTAAGGAATAGACAAAAGCGATATAGAAAACTATGTAATATTTGCCGATAGAAGACCAGTGGCGGATCTAGAAAATCCATTGGGGGTGGATGGTGGGGAAGGGTTGCTTATTAGTTGTTCCTTGGTGTGTGTGTGTGTGTGTGTGTGTGTGTGTGTGTGGGTGGGTGTGTGTCTATATATATATATATATATATATATATATAGACACACCCCCCCCCCCCCCCCACACACACACACGCACGCATACATACATACACACATATCTGTTTAAATTTACGGCCTGCTCCTACCCTTAGGACGCTATTAGCTGACTTCACATAATAGTACTCGGTAATAAAGAACTGAATTGAAAACACTCAGAATGTGACAGTAACCCGATACGACATTCCCATTCAACTCGTCGGTGTTTTGTACTTGTTACCATGTTTTGACTATGAGTACATATTTGATTTGATCTGGCCTTAAGGCAACACCACACGATACGACATAGAATAACCACAAAAATAGCCGATTGTGACAAGCCATTATGATTTCATCGGTTGCTATACAATCGGCTATTATCGTACGAAGCACTCATGTCGTTTCGCGTCGCCTTTATTGTACTGTCCGTGTTGTACTATGTTCTGGTTGGTGGACATTTGTATATGTTAATACGGAAATTGCATGTTTTGCAATACCAATGACTCGTCACCCTAAACATATTCAAGTGTCCCCTGTTTTTCCTCTTTTAATGTTTTCCCATTGCGATACGCTTATGACGGATTGCTTTTTTCCCGTTACACTCCCCTCCCCCCTCCCTCACTCGCGATATATTTCGTAAATCTGAATTATTCGAAACTGTGTCACTGTTTTCCTTTCTAGGAGTTTGTCCAGATGGTCAGTATGGCTTAGACTGCAACTACACGTGCCACTGCACTTCCGGTTGTAATGATGTCACAGGATGTTCTGGGAACTGCAAAAAAGGATGGTCTGGACCAACATGCAACATGAGTAAAAACTTTATTAACAGTTATTTTGATTATGTTTGTATTAGGTAATAACAGATTAGTAATATCTGAACTCGGCAGTGAGATACACATTTTCAAATACTTGAGTAATATTACAGATGTGTCTGAATATTTGCATTACCTGCCATGCAAGACAAAAAGAAATGAAGAAAGAAAGAATGAATGAAAGGATGAACGAATGGACGCAGTTATATACAAGAAAACACGTGGATGATTTTATTTTTAAAGTTATGATTATTGATAATTCTAATAATATTTAATCACTCTTAATCACAGCTGCTTTTATCATATAGCACTGGATGTTCTTGGATGGCTATTTTCAGTTCTTCCTTTTTTATTTTCTTTGGTTGACGGTGCCATGTGTTTTAACCACCTGCTTCTTGACCGGGAACAACGCGTACGAAAAAAATAGGATTGATTCTATTTTTTAATTCGCTCGCCTAAGTATTCGCTCGCTCTCCATCCGTACGCGTGCAGTTTGCATTCACAATATAGTTTGTGTTTGTTCTATATTTTTCACTCGCTCGCCTGTCTAATTCGCTCGCGAATTCGCGTATAGTGTGTAAAGGCCTTTAAGCTCTTAACCCTGACCCTAAGCGTACGCACAATTTCGATTGTGACGGACCACCGGACGACGCTTCCATGCATGATACCTAAACACATTTGTGTAGTTTTCTCCTTTTAAATGTATTTTCTAACAAAAACCTATTTACGGAGTTTGTGTTTCCAGTTAAGTTATAAGTCACAGAGCAGTTATACGCCATAGACCAATCAATTTTGGTCCTGATTAGTTCATTGGAAGGTGTGGCTGTAACGACTGGGTCGTCACCTAAGAACAGCCAATCAAAATGTATTTAAACCAATAACTCACATATTTATGTTTTGCTATCAGTGTGTGACGAAAACAGTTTTGCAAAGCTGCGACACTGGGTTCAGATGTAGAGCGATGACTGAAATTATTTTCCCTCAGTTGAAAATGACTATAACCACTTTTAATGTGGAAGTTGCTCAGGTTTGTACAGATATTACATCAAATGAAGGTGTGTAATAAATAAAGTGTTATACTCGTTTTCGTTAAACACCGGATAACCCACTTAGTTTCCTTATCTCTGATACAGGGAAAATTAGTTGAGTTCGTAAAAAGATCAGTGTAGCATTCTTATCAGTTGTTAGTCCCCTACCGGTCCAACCGAAGGAGACTATATGTTTTATATCCATCCTTCTGTCGGTATGTCTGCCCGTCCGCCTGTCCGTCCGCATATCTCACGTGTAGTTTTCTGGATGTTTTTGTACAATTTGGTGTATAGGTTTATCGTATACTGTTAAAGATCAAGTTTAACTTTTTTATGGCGATTTACCCATTTTTGACGGAGTTATGGACTTTGAACTTAGGAGATTTAAAATATTGTTTTGATGGACTTTTGATTTGCAATGCCTGAAGATACTGAGATGAAATTTTGCATGTAGCTTTATCGTGTACTGTTACTGATGAAGTTTAACTTTCATGGTGATTTATTTCCTTTTCAAAGAGTTATGGCCCTTGAGGAGATACGAAAATTTGTTGGGCCCGGTAAAGGACATGTGTTGCTTTAGCAGTACTCTCAGAACACTTGTTGACTGCGGACACAAGAAATCGGCCTTTTATAGGTCTCAATATCGATTTATTCGGTCAATAAAACCCGATAAAACTCGAAATATGGTCAGGAATTGTTTGTTTTTTTAAATATAATGAAATCCTTTTTTTTTGTACCCGAATCCAAATACGTGCATGATTATAATTTCCCTACTTTGTGTGCAATGTTAATTTCTCGACCACCCACCAGTAGTAACAAGGCCTGTACACCCCCATGACCTACTTTCCGTGACCTTGACCTTGGTGTACTTGGCAGGTGTGAGTCATAGTGGTGTGGTCTACTAGGGTGAACGCTCGCCCGTGTCCCTGACCGACTTAGGTTGGTACTGACGTCCTTGGACTGGCCCTGACCGATTTGTTTAGCATTGACCGACTTAGAAGTCAGTGACTGGTATACCTGGGCAGGTGTGCGACCTTGGTGTAAGTCATAGCCTTGACGTACTTGGTGTGTGACTCGTCGCCTAGCCTTGACAGGGATGGTGTAGGATCCCAAATTGCTACTAATGGGAAAGTGCAGCGGGTTTCCTCTCTAAAACTGTCAGAAGTATGTTTCACATCCAATAGCCGATGATTAATAAATCGAGATGCTCTAGTGGTGACGTTAACCTACCACTTCTAAGGACTGCCCGACGCGAGGTAGTGCATTTAATTTTAGCGCGCTGAATGATGAATGATTATCACTGTTTACATCCGGCAAGTGATGGTATCTTGTGTTGTCAGTCTCTAAATAAAATACTCTACGGAACTTCTAGAAGTTAAGTTCTCAAAGTCTGGCAGAAAGACGAAATGATTGAAATAGGTGTAAAAAGGAATTCTCGTTCTACACTATCTGATAGCGCATTCACAAGATTATTATGAACTGACCTATTTCGTCGCTTCATCCCGCGAGCACACACACACCCACACATATATATGGTTTAAATGACAGGCTTTGCCAATGTCTCGGTAGCTCAGTCGTTAACGTAGTCGACTTGAGCATGAAAGGTACGTCGTTCGTATCTCATGTGGTAGAATTTTTTTCTTCTATTATTATTTTTTAAATTAGTTTATTTATTTATTTATTTATTTGTTTTTATTTTATTTATTTATTTATTTGTTTATTTATTTATTATGTTCAAGCAGAACCCAATACAAGCATCATCTAATAACCCTGTGTGGACGGGACGTAGCTCAGTGTTCCCTTGATGTGCGGTAGGTCTGGGATCGATCCCCGTCGGTGGGCCCATTGGGCTATATCTAGCCAGTGCTCCACAACTGGACACCGACCGTGGTATGTGCTATCCTGCCTGTGGGAAGCGCAACTAAAAGATCCCTTGCTGCTAATCGGAAGAGTAGCCCATGTAGTGGCGACAGCGGGTTTTCTCTCAAAATCTGTGTGGTCCTTAACCATATGTCCGTATAACCGTAAATAAAATGTGTTGAGTGCGTCGTTAAATAAAACATTTCTTTCTTTCCTCAATCAATATCTGTGTGGTCCTTAACCATATGTCCGTATAACCGTAAATAAAATGTGTTGAGTAAATAAAACATTTCCTTCCTCGTAAAATAAAGATTAATTGAATACAAATATTTATTTTTAGTATTTTGTTTTAGTCATAGGGAAAGAAAGACATATTTGTCTCGAAGAAAGGAATGTGTGTGAAGAAGAAAGGCATATGCGTTAAGGAGAAGAAAGGAATTTGTGTTAAGGAGAAGAAAGGGATGTTTGTTAAGGGAAGAAAGGAATGTGTGTGTGTGTGTGTGTGTGTGTGGTGTGTGTGTGTGTGTGTGTGTGTGTGTGTGTGTGTGTGTGTGTGAAACATCCCCAACCCACTGCTTTGAAGAAAGAACGCGTGACTGCAACTCAACCCCCCAACCTAACCTATGGTCTTTTAACTGCATTTTAAACACAAGTATTTCCCTAGAGTACAAGCCTTTTTACAAGTCTTTTTAATTACCAAATGGGTAAATACAGTGGTCGATCTAGGATCGATCCCCGTCGGTGGCCCATTAAGCTATAGCCAACCAGTGTATTATGTCTGGTATATCAAAGGTTGTGGTATGCTCTGTCTTGTACACACAGCTCTTGCTACTATAAAGTAGCGGTAGAAATATCCAATCACAAATCTAGTCATAGAGTAAAAAACACAAAAAACTAACGCAATGGATTGGTTTTTTTCATTTGTTTTATTTCTAAATTACAATC
>NW_024535471.1:0-12468 GCF_016097555.1 Gigantopelta aegis
AATGGAACTGTTTCAGAATCCTCATGTAATTTCTATCCATGTCTTCATTACTCATCACTACATTATCTAGGGTAATGACTACATCATTGACTTCATTATGGACTACAAATAATCCTTCATCATTTTTAATCTCAATATCTACATCTACTATACCTTGGTATTCTGAGTCTCTGATTATATTTAACAAATTCTTGTTGTCTCATCTCAATGTTCTCTTTACTCATTTGCATCAAATACATTTACATCAATTAGTACTTCTAAATTCATCTTATCTAGAACTTTGTCTTCTTCATCAGAAGTTTTCATCAATATCACATTCTGTCTCATCTCAATCTTACAACTATTTCATATGCTATTAGTCCCTCAGTCTTATCAACATCATTTCATTTCCCTACATCTGACTCACTTGCTATCTATCATCAGTTTTTTGCTACAGTCTATTATGTAGTACTTCTCTATAGCAACTAAATCTAGCACATTGTCTATTACAGCTTCTAAACCTGAAGTTCATTCATCTGTTATTCCTTCCATCATCTGTTTCTATATCACTTACTGTTAATACTAATTCACCTTTTGAATCTGCTGGGTTTTTCTACTTCCATAGATAAATCTGTTCTTACGCACCTACAGCTCATGTTATCAGTAAGAAATTACAAAATAAATACATCATTGATGATAGAGAGCTCTTAATGCCTACTCTATGATTAGTATACATGTATAAAAGTAGAAGTTACAATAAATAGACAGTAAATCCACAAGTAAAATCTGACAGAATACTTAGTACTGTTTACAACAAATGTATACCTTTATTTTAATTTGTAGGGTTATCCTCATCACAAGAGGCTGCTATTATTGGAAGTGTTCTGGGAGTATACATACTACTGTTAATTTATAGTATAGTAGTAATGGCAGTCATTATACGTGTTCTATGGTAAGTATTATATCAATATTATCACTAAGGTACATTAGTAGTCTCGCGTAGCCAGCCCCTCCCTTCTCGGGAAGGGTATGGTCAACTGTAAGTATAGCTCTCGTTCAGAGAACTACCGGAAATCTGGTAGTCGATAAGTGTGTGTTGAGAGTGAGGCGGGCAAACACCTACTTTAAATTGCCTGACTAAACAGAAGCAGAATGCCAGGACAGTACTTTCAGCAGGCTCCTTTGTTCTGCCCTACGCAAAGTCCATGAAGTTTACTGGTATAAAGCAGTATGTCAGGCAGGCTTCTTAAGTGTAACTCCTAGTCTTAGTAGCAGCAGCATTGAATTGCAGCTTCTCGATATCCCATGACAGTTTCAAAGGTTATAACTTATTACAAACTCAATTTGATGAAAGCATTGGTTATTTGTAAACCTCATGGCGCTTTGCATAGGGCAGAACAAAAGAGCCTGCTGAACTCGTTTACACTAAAAAGTACCGAAAAGCTTTAGAGAACTGCTTGCGTATCTGGCATTGTGCTTCTGTTGAATTTTAAAGTGGTGTTTGCCCTCCTCCCACTTATCGACTACCGGATTTCCGGTAGTTCTCTGAATGAGAGCTATACTTACAGTTGACCAGACCTTCCAAGAGGGAGGGGTGGGCTACGCAAGACTAGTACATTAGCTAGAGAGAAAAGACATTTGGACTTTATAATTGTCTGGGACAACCAATACTAAAAAATCATTAAAAAAAGCAAGCTATACATACAATACAACAAACCAATCAAAGGAGAGTCATAGCAACACCCATTGAGATAGCTGGAATATAGAGTCCTCGATAGATAATGGTTGAAGTGAGGCAAGGTTGCTTTAATCTTTTAACCGGAGATCTCATCAGCAGACACACAAAAAGTACTAGATATTATTCAACATCAGTAAGATAGTGAGATAGAGGTCCCACTTCAATTATAGTTATTATCTGTAGAGGACTCTATTCCAGCTATTTTTATTGGTTGTTGCTATATACTCCTACATGTATTATGATTGGTTGCTGTATTGTATATATAAACTTGGTTTTGTTTATTGATTTTTTAGTATTAGTTGTCAGACAAACATAAAATTTAAAATGTCCTTTCATATATTACCTCTCTGCCTAAGCCTTTTTCCAAAATTAGCTAGAGAGACTATTGCAGCATATGTAGTATGGCTGTTATAAACTTGTTAGTCAAATTGAGATAAAATAATTAATGGTGTTTTAAGTCAATATATACTACTCCAAGTTCCTCATCTAAAGAGGAGGAGTCAACCAGATTGTTCTAATGTCAATATAATTATAGAAATTATAGAATTATAGAAGTTCTGTTCGTGTAATACACACTTTTATAGCAACTATAAAAGTGACATATCCATGTCATCATGTAGGTTATCATGCATCCTTGAAATAACTTGAAATAGCTTCTTGAAATGGTAGAGAAAATAACAGAAATTTTAAACAAAATGACCACTTAATCTTTTAAAGACATCACTATCTGACACTTGTTTTTAACTTATTGAATTATGTTATTAGTTACATGTAGCATAATCTGTACATATATTATGTGTAAAAACAGACAATTTTCTTTATAAATATCTGTAAGTACTGACTTAGTCAACTTGATTATTTACATAGAGGAAATAAGTATTTTAATTTATATAGGAAACGTCGTAGACGTAGACGTTTATAATTTTTCATACCTGATGATGATGACAATGAGGAGGAGGAAGAGGACATTCATTTATGACAAGCACTGAACTGTCAGTCATAACAGACAAGTTGGAGAAACATGATTTCAGTCTGAAGATCATGAAAAAATTAGTAAGTGGATAATAATGGATTAATGAAATAGGTACATAATGATGACTACAGTTGCAATTGTGATAAATGTACTAGAACATGGCCAATAATATTTGTTTCAATTAATATTTGTTAATTAGCTTTTGTTATATATTAAACAGATCTATAGCTAATATTTAATAGTTGTTAACACTAAGTATTAATTGGGACTTCATGCCAAATACATATTGTTGATCATTTGCTATGTAGTTCACTATTTGGTACTCTCGGTAAATCATGATCATTTATCTCTAACCTATATAGGTCAGCCATACTTTCTTTGTTTGAGGAGGACGATGCAAACCTGGTTATATTAATATTCATTATTTGTTGTAAGTAATATCTACATCTACTATACCTTGGTATCTGAGTCTGTATTATCTCAACAACATCACTGTTGTCGTCATCTCAACCTTCTCCAGACTCCTTTACATCAAATAAATTACATCAATTAGTACTTCTGAATTCAGAACTTTGTCTTCTTCATTAGAGTTTTCATCAATATTATCAATATCACATTTGTCTCATCTCAATCTACAACTTATCTCATCTGTTATTAGTCCTTCAGTGTTATCTACATCATTTCATTTCCCTACATTCGGATCACTAGCTATTCTATCTTCATCTGTTGCTACAGTCTATCATTTAGTAGTTCTTCTATAACACATAAATCTAGGACATTGTCTATTAAATCTTCTAAACCTGAAGTTCATTCATTTCTGTTATTCCATCTCCATCATCTGTTTCTATATACTTACAGTTAATACTAATTCACCTTTTGAATCTGCTGATCATCTACTTCCAAAGCTATATTTGTTATTACATCACCTACAGCCCATCTACCAGTACTAGTAAGAAATTACCAAAATAAATACATAAATTATAGGTGATGAGAACTCTAAGTGTTTTTCTCTTTATAATATTCATGTATAAAATGTAGAGTTACCGATATAGACAGTAAATCCACCAAAAACAGGATACTTATAAAGGACTATTTAGATGTATCACTTTATTTAATTGGCTAGGTTATCCTCATCACACAAAAAGCTGCTATTATTGGAAGTGTTCTGGGAGTTTTCATACTACTGTTAATTGTAGTCATATTAGTAAATGGCAGTCATTATACATGTACTATGGTAAGTATTAATATCAATATTATCTCTAAGTACATTAGCTAGAGAGACTAGTACAGCATATAATAGTGTGCCTGTTTAAAACTTTGCTAGTCACTGATAAAAAAAAAATAATGGTGTTTTGGGTCAGTACATACTAGTCCAAGTTCCTCCTCTAAAGAGGAGAGGCCACCCAGAGTGTTCTAATGTCAATATAATTATGGAAATTATGATATGTTCTGTTCATGTAATACACACCTTCATGGCAACTATAAAAGTGACATATCCATGTGATCATGCCTGGTCATGTATTTTATGAGCATCCTTGAAATGGTAGAGAAACAACAGAAATTATGAGCAAATGGCATTTAACATTTGAATACATCACTAAATGTGATGTTGTTCAGCAAAAGTGAAATTGGCTATGCTGTAATGTTATTTTTAAGTGTAGAATATAAAAAACAGACACTTTTCTTTATAAATATGTAAGTACTGACTTAGTCAACTGAACTACTTAGAGGAATAAGTATTTTAATTTATATAGGAAAGTCATAAGCGTCGACGTTATATTTTTAAATACCTGATGATGATGATGATAATGAGGAGGATGAGGAGGACATTCATTATGACAAGCACTTGCAAACTGTCATGTCATGATAGCAGACAAGTTGGAGAACATGATTTTCAGTCTCAATTTAATGAAAATAGTGGAATACTGGATAATGAATAGTGATATGTTACTGTTATGTAAATGTACTAGAATATGACTATTATATTCAGTTGCTTTTGTTGTGTTATAAAAAGATCCACATCTAATATTTAAATACTTACTTATACACATTTTTAATTGCTTCAAATATGTCTGATTTTTCCTTATTCAAGTTTATTGCATTACTAAACATCAAGGTAAACATTTTCATTGTGAACAAAACTGATCACATGCTTTTGCATACCTGTGGTTCTGGGTTCTGATTAAAGCAATTATCTCATTCATAGACATGATTAAACCACATATATACATATAAGGTGAGATTTGTTGCAGCATTCAGATAAGTTGCCTCATGCTAAGGTACTCAGTAATTAGTCTGGACTTCTTGTTAAACTTTATATTTGTTGATCATTTGCCATGTTAGTTCACTATTTCTGACACTCTCAGTAAATCATGATCATGTTATCTCTAACCTCTACAGGTCAGCCACGCTTACTGTTGTTTGAGGAGGACGATGCAAACCTGGTTATATAATATTTTCAATGTTTTGTAATGCAATTGTCTGTCAATTATCACTATATCACTATTAAACAGTTTAAGTAGAAAGTTATAGTAAATGGACATGGTTGTTAGAGTCTGTCATAGTTTATAGAGAGATTTTTATGGAAGATTCTTTAATTGATAAGATACTTATGCATAAGTAGTCCCATTTAATTGAAAATTGAGCTTTTCCTGATCATACTGATTTGTACTGAAGCCAAGGGAGGACATTCTAATTCCTGTTTAACTTTCCATTTTCGATTTTCACTCTCCCTTTTCACTTCAAAACACTATTAAAAATGGTGTAGAAGAAATATCAATATCTACAGTCCTAAAACACTTCTTTTTTCCTAGAAACGTTAACGAACTAATTAAATACTACTAACTTACTAGATTTACTATAGGCATAATTCAAAGATTCCTACAGAGTGTTCCTGGATATACTTAATAGAAGTAGCAGCAACTTCATGACTGTCTGTCATATGATATACTTCTTATAACAGTAGGTGAAGAACATCTACTACAGCTGACCTTCTTACTATTAACTGATGAATGAGGCAAAGCCTTTGCTACATATTCCTATAGCCCAAGAAAGGTCCACAAGTTTGTAGTCCTCCTCTGGCATATTATTGTTAGTATTATCATAATTTTGCAGTCATCAAAAAGTATAGCAAAAGAAATCAAAGGGGTCCTTCTTGGTGTAGCGTCTATGATGATGTAATTTGTACTATGATGATGACATAACTATATTTAAGTTTACTGCTACCCTATCAGTTGTGGAGTGACATGATATATTGGTGTCCAGTTAGTAATACTCCATACAACCAGGATACAATCGGACAATGAAGTCTGTTTTTATTGTCCCCCTACATGAGTCCTGTGAAGTACAAACTTACAAAGACTGTGTTTGTAATTAGTAGCACCATTATAGATTAATCAACATGTTGCACAAACAGTATATTAAATTACCAATATCAGAGTTGACCCTTTATTCTTTAGTTCTTTAATGACTTATCTTTTCAAAATTAAGCAATTAGTAAATTTCCGCAGATTACCACAAAATTCCGTATAATGATTGTCCAAAATATCTAATACCAGAAGAGTTCCAGTTTAACTGGAATAGCCCCTCTATGAAAAAAAACAATTTAATTCTCAAAATTGTCAAAGATGGATTTGTTGATTTACTTGTTAAGAAGAGTTGAAGAAATATGACTCAGACAATATCCATAGTTTTCTTTCCTTGTTTTAATGTATACAATCTTTAAAGAAAGTGACTCCATCTCTATAACAACAAGATGAGTATAAGCAATAAACTAGTAAAGTAATGCGTAATTTGTCACTTCGTTTAGTTATAAAAAGATCTATGTAGATATGATAATATTATGACTTATATATATATAGATAGATAGATAGATAGATAGATTGATAGGTAGATAGATAGATAGATATATAGATAGATAGATAGATAGATAGATAGATAGATAGATAGATAGATAGATAGATAGATAGATATAGATATAGACATATATATTGATATATATATATATATATATAATTATTTTAATGCAGATATTATGTAAGTGATTTGTTACTGAAGTTAGTACCATGCTATTAGAGAGCATACTTTAAATCAATTCACTATCACTAGGGAAAATTTTATAGTACCAATCACTACTATGTTATGATAAAGAGCTAATGTAAAACAGAGTTCTTATAATTTTATTAATGTCATAACAGTAAATGATTGTGTCAGCATGTCAGAATATTATTATCAATATGTAGTAGTTATTATAATTTTATTATTTATTATAGTTACTCCAACAATACATCTTGTTACTAGTAGTTCATCTATTGGAGCTCAATGTGTTGGTCGTCTTGAAATATTCCATAATGGTCAGTGGGGTACAGTATGTAATAAGTCTTGGACATTTCAAGATATCTCTTGTTGTTTGTAAAGAATTAGGATGTGCTTCAACTGTACGGTTTTATACAGCAGGACTTACTAATCCAGGAACTGGTAAAATATAATATAATATATCACTATATTTATATTTAGTTGGTTTGTACAGACAAACATTATTAAGCATACATTATAATAAATATAATGTATGTTTATATTTGCTTTATATATACTATGTGTTCTTTAAAAAAACTTTGCATGTTTTTGTTAATTTATATTCATTCCAAATATCATAATGTATTTGTTAATATTGTTATGTTATAGGACCAATATGGTTGAGTAATGTTAATTGTACTGGCTTAGAGTTCTCTCTTAGTTCTTGTAAAAATAATGGGTATGGTGTAGTCACTGGTTGTAGTCATGACAACGATGTGGGTGTGATCTGTTCAGATAGTAAGTACAGTTAACAGTTATATTATATAATGTATTATAATTATAGATTTTGCTATATGTCTTAACAGTGATAGTGACTATGATAGTGAGAGTCGTGTAGGACAGTAATATCAGTGACATGTGATATAAGGATATGTACTGAATGGAATAGAAAATGTCACAGGTTAAGAAATGATTCCTGGAGTAATAAATTATTAAACTAATGATATACTAAAGTGGTATTGTGTACTTGATATAATGTTTGACAAGCTACCTTTAGATACAAATATACTGATATTAATATATGCTAAAAATATTGAAAGCCTCAATATTTAGTAAATTCTATATTTCACATTATATTAAATGATATATCTTTTTAGGTAATTGGAACTGTCAGATCATCATCATCATGTCTTCCATACAATTATCTAGTGTCATGTACATTCATTTGGACTACAACTCACTAGTATAATCAATATCTACATCTCATTGGACTGAGTCATTATTATCTCTACAACATCACTTGTTTCTTCATCTAATCATCTCTTTACTATATTTAGTGTAATAACAACTACATCATTAGACTTCATTCATCTTATGGACTACAAATTTCATCCTTCATCATCTTTAATTTCAATATCTACATCTACTATACCTTTATTATTCTCAGAGTATCAACTCATTTATTTCTACATCTGACTTCCCTTGCAACATCATCTGTGTTACAGTCTATTCATTCAGTAGTTCTTCTATAACAACTAAACTAGTACATTGTCTATTACTTCAAATATGTTTGCATCTGTTAATTCTCCTCACTTACTAATTTACAATTATGTTATTACCTGTTTCTGCTTTTGAATCTGTTGGTCTTCTATTGCCAAAGCTATATCTGTTCTTATGTCACCTACAGCCAATGTTCCCAGTAAGAAATTACAAAATAAATACACATTGGTGATGATAGAGAGCTCTAAATGCCCTACTCTTGATAGTATACATGTATAAAAGTAGAAGTTACAGTAAATAGACAGTAAATCCACAAGTAAAATCTGACAGAATACTTAGAGTACTGTTTACAACAAATGTATACCTTTATTTTAATTGTAGGGTTATCCTCATCACAAGAGGCTGCTGTTATTGGAAGTGTTCTGGGAGTATTCATACTACTGTTAATTATAGTCATAGTAGTAATGGCAGTCATTATACATGTACTATGGTAAGTATTAATATCAATATTATCACTAAGTACATTAGCTAGAGAGAAAGGACATTTCAAACTTTATGTTTGTCTGGACAACCAAATACTAAAAATCAATAAACAAAAGCAAGCTATATATACAATACAACAACCAATCAAAGGAGTCCATAGCAACAACCATTGAAATAGCTGGAATATAGAGTCCTTGTCAGATAATAACTGGTTGAAGTGAGCAAGGTTGTTTTAATCTTTTAACCAGAGATCTCATCAGCAGACACACAAAAAGTCCTAGATATTATTCACCTTCAGTAAGCTAGTGAGCTAGAGCATCCCACTTCAACCAGTTATCATCTGTCGAGGACTCTATTCCAGCTATTTTTATTGGTTGTTGCTATATACTCCTTACATGTATTATGATTGGTTGTTGTATTGTATATATAACTTGGTTTTGTTTATTGATTTTTAGTATTAGTTGTCCAGACAAACATAAAATCTAAAATGTCCTTTCATATCTATTACCTTTCTGCCTAAGCCTTTTTTCAAAAATTAGCTAGAGAGACTATTGCAGCATAGAATAGTATGGCTGTTATAAACTTTGTTAGTCATGAGATAAAATAATAATTAATGGTGTTTTAAGTCAGTACATACTACGCCAATTTCCTCATCTAAAGAGGAGGAGTCGACCAGATTTTCTAATATCAATATAATTTATAGAAATTATGATAAGTTCTGTTCATGTAATACACACTTTTATAGCAACTATAAAAGTGACATATCCATGTCATCATGTCAGGTTATCATGCATCCTTGAAATAACTTGAAATAGCTTCTTGAAATGGTAGAGAAATAACAGAAATTTGAAACAAATGCCACTAATCTTTTAAAGACATCACTATCTGACATTGTTTTTTACCTTATTGAATTATGTTATTATTTACATGTAGAATAATCTGTACATATATTATGTGTAAAAACAGACAATTTTCTTTATAAATATGTAAGTACTGACTTAGTCAACTTGAATTATGTTACTACATAGA
Source organism: Gigantopelta aegis (assembly GCF_016097555.1). Taxonomy (NCBI): domain Eukaryota; kingdom Metazoa; phylum Mollusca; class Gastropoda; order Neomphalida; family Peltospiridae; genus Gigantopelta; species Gigantopelta aegis. The sequence continues at coordinate 9,717 of NW_024535471.1, forward strand.
GGAATAAGTATTTTAATTTATATAGGAAACGTCGTAGACGTCGACGTTATAATTTTTTCATACCTGATGATGATGATGACAATGAGGAGGAGGAGAGGACATTCATTATGACAAGCACTTGCAACTGTCACGTCATAACAGACAAGTTGGAGAACATGACTTTCAGTCTGAAGATCATGAACAAATTAGTAAGTGGATGATAATGGATTTAATGAAATAGTACATAATGACTGACTACAGTTGCAATTGTGATAAATGTACTAGAACATGGCCATTAATATTTGTTTCAATTAATATTTGTTAATTAGCTTTTGTTATATATTAAACAGATCTACAGCTAATTTGATACTTATTGTTAAACCTAAGTATTATCTGGACTTCATTCCAAATACATATTTTGTTGATCATTTGCCATGTTAGTTCACTATTCTGGTACTCTCAGTAAATCATGATCATTTATCTCTAAACCTCTACAGGTCAGCCATACTTGCTTTTGTTTGAGGAGGACGATGCAAACCTGGGTATATAATATTCATTATTTGTTGTAATGTAAATTGTCTTCAATTATCACTGTTCAGTTTGTTAACAGTTCAAGTAGAAAGTTGTAGTAAGTGGGCGTGGTGGAATCTGCTAGAAGTTTAAGAACGATTTTTATAGAAGATTCTTTGATAAAAGATTTATGCATAAGTAATCTGTTAATTGAAAATTGGACTTTTCCTGATCATACTGATTTGTACTGCTGAAGAGGACATTCCAATTCCTGTTCCACTTTAACTTCCACTCTCCTTTTTCACTTTGAATTTTTTATTTTCCTTCTACTGATGGCGTTGACCTAACGGATTAAAAACACTATTGTAATGGCTAAAGATGCTACAGAATTCGAAGGAATATCATATTTTCCAGTCTTAATGCCTCCTTTTCTTCAAGAGAAGATACTTCGTTAATAAATGCCACATGAAAAAATTAAGATGCTCTTTAAGTGATACTGTGGTTAATCAAAGCTATAACTAAAACCATTATAGTAAGCTATACTTATTAAACTAAAACTAGAACTACAATAAAAGTTGATGTCCCATTTTTAACTAGAACTAAAACTATAATACAGAAGGCTTAAATGAACATAACTAAAACTAAAAATCAACAATATCAAAAACTACAACAAAACAATAATTTATTATTAGAACATCCAAAACTATAACTAAATGACATTTTCTTACTAAAACAACCTAATATATAAGTAAAGATCTTATGATAACAATTAAGAGTTTGAGCCAATTAAGATTTTTTTATAAATACTGTACTGCTTTGATGATTCATTACCACATCAAATGTAAATAACTAAGTTGGTAAACTTTATTAATTATAGGAAGTTCTCAGATATTTCTTTATTGCAGTTTTTCAGAAACGAGAATGAATACTGAATTCCAACATGGATTACAGAAATCCTATATGTTCCCCATAAATGGCTAATAATTATGGCATGTACCAAAACAAAAAAAAAGAAAAAAAAAAAAAAACAAAAAAAACAAAAACCAAAAACAAAAAACAAAAAAAATAAAAAAAAAAAAAAAAAAAAAAAAAAAAAAAAAAAAAAAAAAAAAAAAAAAAAAACTAAAACAAAAAAAAAAAAAAAAATAAAAAAAAAAAAAAAAAAAAAAAAAATGCGCATGGCATACTAATCATACAGGGTTCAAATTTAAACCAAATGGTTAATTCAACAATTGGAATTGGTTGTTACCGGTGAAATTACAGTAAGGCAAAAGTCAACAACCTTTTGAGAGTTAAGAAAAAGGAAAGGTTTCCCTGTAATACCTTAACCAAACCAAGATATCTTACAAGTTAAAATTTAAGTTTTAAAAATTCAATTTATTTTGGATAATTAAAAGAATGACCTTATCAATTGGGAAAGGGAAAATTTATTGAAAAAAAATTAAATTTTGGCCGGAGGAAAAATAAATTTAAGTTGGAAATTTGGTAACTTTTTTGATTGGCCAATTTTTAAGAATTCAAAGCGTTAAAAACCATTTCCATTTAAACCAACTTTTTATTCCACAATGGTTGGAGTTTGTTACTTTGGTTTTCGTCCACCACCAGGCAAATTTCAAAACAAAACTGACAAGTCCAAAAAGGCCTTTTTGTTAATTTCAAAGAAAACCCTATTGAAACCTTTTTTTACTTGGCCTTAAAAGTTTGCCGTCCTTCCCCAAAATCAGTAAAATCTTCCTAGGGAACCCCTTAAAAAAAGGATTTAACCTTTTCCTCTTTGGATCCAGGAAAGGTTGATTTCATTTAGGTTTTGCAAAACTAAAATTTCACATGGGAAACAATGTTGGCATTGGTAATTTTTGCCATTGCAAATTTGTGAATTGTTTGAGTTTAACTTAACAAAACAGGGCCCCTAAAACCACAAAGAAGGAATTATCTTTCAAACGGAAATGAGTGACTTTTGTTTGGGACTTTGACACAAATCTGGCCCGAAAATTTCAAGAGAATTGGGGCAACCTTTAACAAATTAAATATTTCAAGATCCCTTCTTTTTTTTTTAAAAGGGGTTAAAATAGCCTCGGGTTCCTTTCCGTTTTGTTACCTTTGGTCTTTAAAAAAAAGTCTTCTAACCTCCCTTGATTAAACAATGGAAATTATTAAAAATTCCAAATGATATGGTGGAAAAACAATTTTGAATATTCTCAAAACATTTAACCTTTTTCCCGGGCCTTGGCCAGTATTTCCCTTTCTTGTGGGTTATTTCCTC
>NW_024535472.1:0-13477 GCF_016097555.1 Gigantopelta aegis
GAAAGGAAAGAGGATAAATGTTAAAGGCTTAAGCATCAATACAACGAGATGGCTTTGAGGGAACTTGTTCTCATTTTTAGTTCAAAAAACAATTAAAATTTACAAAAGAAAAAAACCCCCAAAGGACATTACTTGAACCGGTCACCGGTTTTTATTACCTCTACTAAGCTATCATAATAGATGATACATTCTTGTATTTTCTAATCTCCTGGGGAATTCTCCCCATCCGTCCCATTTTGGTCTACCTTCTCAAAGTAAAAAAGGACGCGGGATCGGACCATTCAAGAATAAACGACCTAAAAATTGTTTCCATGATTAATTGTTTTTGAATCAAATGGTTAATTCTAATTTACTAAAACCCTTTTAAATCAATATTATCAACTCCACTTATATTGTTATATAAAATTGTTAATGGGGGGTCGCCAGAATATTATCATTATTTGAAGTTTCAACAACTAAATTCTTTCTAACAAGTTCTGGAGGTGGTAGCGCCATTCAAGAAAAAACAACAGTTTGTGCTAACAATCTACAAGAATACTGTCTTTGTTAAATTAGACTTTAAAATAGTTATTCTTTAACACAAATAGTTTGAATATTAAATACGGGGTGGGCTCAACGCCAAAAGCCTACCAAACTAAAATTCAAAGCTACATGTTAAATCCTCTCACGAAGGACTCCTGGGGCATTTTCCGATGTTTTTGGTTCTTCTCTTAATTGCCCCCCCGTCAAAATGCCATTAATAGAAGTTATCATTCTTGCGGAGCTTCCCCTCTCTCTCCTCCTCTCTCTCCCTCTCTCTCTTTCTATAGCCTAATCATTTGTTTTAATGAATATCAGAGGAGTTGTGTTTTTCTCTTTATCAAGAATTAAACTGAAATACGAAATATTGAGGATGGTTGAATTCAAATGCTCCTTACATTATCATTTGTTTATCCTTTGAAAAATAAAATCTTTTTGACATTATCATTCCAAAAGGTCCGTTAAACAATTCCCTTTATTTCATATTTTTGTTTCTTTGGATGTCCGTTTAGTATAAGTTGCCTCAAACGGTCACCTCACGTGGAGAACAGACAATATCTGGACCAAGTTTTTCTCAAATTCCTGTAAGTTAGACCTAATATATTAGATCACATATTGTATTCCTCTGCTGCATGACTGGCAAAATTGTAATTTCTCAGATTATTCCATGAACATAAGGATTGACGATTGATACTTGTCTTGTACCTATTGTTTTTATAGCATTTAACAAAATCCATTAAGTTTTAAGTTGTCTCTTTGTAATATTACATCAAAAGTGTTGTTTAATTTCCTAATTAAGACATTGTACTTGTTTAGCACTCTCCAGTGGTTGAAATAACACTAATAGAATACACTTTAATTGATAGAACTTGTCACATAACCTTATGAATCGTTTTTGATGACTCCAACTCTCTCTCCTCTCTCTCTCTCTCTCCTCTCTCTCTCTCTCCTCCTTATTGTGTAGTCCACACTAAATCCCTTTTTAAACAATGCTAGTTCCTCAAGTAAGACAAGTCATACTCGGTTACACTTCATTAAATTGTTTATTTGCAAATGAAAAAAAATAAATTTATTATTATTATTATTATTTATTATTATCATAACAATTTACATTTCCCTTTAACTTTTATTTTCATTTTTTTCTTATGCCATTTTTTTTCCCTTACGCTGACACTCATCGTAGTAGCTCCACCCACTCCATCACCACAACGTAATATTTTCTGTTTGTCTGTTTGCATATCAATACACCTTTTTCCTTTAACAATCCTCCCTAGTTTACATGAAAATGATTTATTTTTAAACTAAATTTACAAAACTAAAGATTCACTTTGTCTGCTTTTCTCTTACAGTTTTGGAATGTTGCCACAAATCTTCAAATGCAATACTGCACAGAAGTTTGTGTTGAGGTAAATCCATCTTTATGATAATACTAGTAATTAGTCCATCAAAGATTACCCACCATGTTGTATGTGTAGTTGTTAAATTTTATATTCTTGTCCTAGTTGGGGGGTTTTTTGTTGTTGTTGGGTTCTTCTATGGGTTGGGTGGGTGGTGTTCCAGCAATTAACCTTGGAGTATTGGTTAGGCCTCTGGATTGGGGTGATACAAGCTGGGTTTATAGCGTTGGTTTGTGGTCTATAACACTTTAGGGGGGAGGGGGGACGTGGGGGTTGTGGTTTTGTGTGTAAGAAATATCTGCACTTTAAATAAGGAGTCCATGTGTATTCACATTCTCATTACCCTGAACATAGTGATCCTATATTCAATGGATTCTGCCCTCCGAGGTTGTATGAGCCATCCGGTGGAGGGAGAAGAGAGAGAAGAAGGGAGGGAGGGAGGGAGAGGGGAAGAATGGAAGGAGGGAGTGTGGTAGATAGGAGAGGGAACAGAGATTTATGATTTTTGAATCTGACATGTATTTACTCCCGCTTATCTCTCTGCTTGTTAAAAGAACTAAGTCAACATAGGAATCTTAATAGTAACTCTCACCAACAATTGTACTGTGGTACCACCCCTACATCTCCTATACCTCCCCCCTCTACCAGTCACTATCAAATGTAAGACCTGTTGAACATGATATGTATGTATAATGTCTATGTCATTATTAGATTCTGACTGGCCCAGATTACAGTGTTGTTTTACACTCTAACGATAGCATATTTTTCTACAAGCATGCTCTTTATGTAGCACTTATGTAAATATTAATTAGTTTTTTTTTATCCTTTGTTTTTATGACAGGATACTCAGGTAGTAGAACTATTAACATCTTTGAAACACTTAATTTCAATTGTATTCATAGACCAACGTATCAGTTAGTAAACTATCAGCTATCCCATCACACCTCTGTACTGTAAAAACATTGTCCTTGACAAACAACCACTGGTTTTTGAACTGTCTTCTGAACTGGTTGAGGTGGGTACAACCAAATGACTCCCTCAATTATTGTTATAATTAAATGTGGTTTATGTCATTATAGCTCCTGATTTATTTTATTATGTCGTTCTCTGTACTGTTTATCATACTCTTAAAATGTATCTGTCTTCTCTCTATATTAGGGCAACCTAACAGATGTCTTTAATGATGGTAAGTAATTGATGACACACAAATGTTGCATATGCAGACATAAATTTTCTAACTCTATCAAATAATGATTATGTTAATAAGATTTCTTTAAAAGAGAATTTATTTTGAGGTTGTAAAGCCATAAGAATTAAATAAATGAATATTTAACTGATGATATATGACATTATAATAAAGATAATTACACTTTATTACATGTTATTATATTAGATATTACATGTTATTATATTAGTTATTACATGTTATTATTTAGTTATTACATGTTATTAATATGTGTCCCATAGTTAATACAAGCTGTACATGGATGTTCTGGTCCCCCCCCCCCCCCCTGTCTGACATTCTGTAAAATTAAAATAACAGGTTAAAAATAAAATTAATCCATGTTCACTATTCATCCATCCATCCACCTATCCATCCATCCCTCCATCCATTCATTCCTCCATTCTATCCATTCATTCATCTGTTTTGTCTATCAATCCATCCATTTTATCTATTTATGCAGAACCACTACTATGTTCGACAATTGCAAGCACTTAGTGACACGCTGCTAAGTTGACTATACCACTTTGGAAGAATCGGCAGATAATATATCATCCTTTAATAACTATTTTATACACTAAACTCTGGAGACTTGTTTATCCAATTGTTGAAGGCAGCCGCATGGTTCTTTCAATCAACCCTGTCAACCTAAACCCACACATCATTACTAATGCAAGTAAGCCTCCATCATCCACTAATCCATCCATTCATCCGTTTTAATATAGAGATGACTGGTCTATTCATGATGAGGCCTGCAGTACTACACCTAACAAAACACCAGAAGAAATATGTGATTTTATCCTCCTTCACATCTTCAAAGAGGATTGTATAGCACTGGGAAATTACTTAAGTTACTGAAGCAAACCCTAAATATGATAAACTTGAATAACTGTTTGATATACTGATATTGATGTAATTATATTATTGTAGTAGCTTGTCTCGCATTGTTTTGGTCTCTGTGAGAAATTAACCCAATTTTTTTCCTAGAAATTTTACTGTTGAAAAAACAACTAGATAGATTTGCCTTTCATTCCTTCTCTTTAGATAATCCACCTACACACCTAATGATTTAACGATATCACAACACCTTGTACTCAATCCACCCTTGTGTTAATGGGAAGTGTATCATTAATCATGGTTGTACAGACTCCAAGGATCAACTGCCCCATATTTATGTGTCCCGAATGTGAACTAGGCAACAATCCAAAGCTGGTGCTAGGGGAACTAGATGTTGTCAATGTATGCTACATTACCTAATTGGAAAGGAATGCTATGGTTATGTTAATAGGACAAGTGGTAGTCGTGTGTTTGGTGCAACAAACTAACAGATCTTAGACATGAATATTGTATCATCTGAGCAGCTGGTACTTAAAGGAACAAACTATAGTAAGTGGTCTATATGTTATCTGTCTGTCTGACTGTATGTTTTAATCTATAACTACACAGCTCAGGTGAGGTCTTTAGTGACAGTTTGCAACCTGTTTGTACTTGTCATCCAGGTCCTGTGACTGCACACGTCATTTTTGTCCTAGGACAACAATAAGATTTATGTTCCGTTCTATCATGTACTTGTTTTTCCAATGTTTTTTTTTTTTGTTTTTTTTTTTTTTTTTTAATATTTTTCGCAGTATGGCAGCCCCAATAATGGAATAACATTACCAAAATGTATTTTTTGCTAAGTAAGTTAATAATATATTATATACCAAGTTTTATTATTTTATATTTAATAGATGCCTTGGTTACACTCTTAGTCAACACAACTAGTGGGTCTTGTACTAAGGATCCGATCCTGTGATCCCCTTCCCTTGTCCCTCTAATGCTAAATGTATCCCTTATCGTGCATGGTGTATATCAGAGAGTGACACTACTATACACATTGTCCCAATATAGATGTGTGAGAAGATATTATTATATTATGAGTATGAATGAGACTGTAGTAGAGTATGAGTCTATGGTATGATTGAGACTGTAGTATGGGTATGATCTATGGTATGGGTATGAGAGAATTCTAGGTTATGGAATATTTTCTTTTCACACAGAGACAGCAAAAACTTGTAGTAAAAACAGTAATATATTAATTTGTGATCAGATCTGGACAACACTAACTATTCAGTATGTAATTTTATTAATACTGAAGAAAAAGTTGACTATTATGGATATTGTCAGGTATAGTTTGGATAGATTTGAGGATGATAGATGATTAATGGATAGATGCTCAATAACTGGTCATACAACCACACACAGATTGAATGCTCTCAGAAGAAAGTTTTCAGATATTGCTATTAATGGGGAAGACATATGTCGAAGTAGCTGTCATGCGTGAAGGAGCTGGCATGCCCGTAGATTATATTAGAGATTGTCGAGATGTACCATCTGGACAATGTAAGTAATTATGAAAACACACAAACAAAAAACAAGATATATGATGATGATATTCTAATTTATTTCAGATGGGTGTGAGCAAATAAAATTGTCCCGGTTTACCATATTGTTTATTCATATGAGCATGTGTTGGACCTACTCCCACTGGAGCCTGCTGCCGACAAATGTGGTATGTATACCACACATATTACCGCTTCTATAAATGCTAAAATATAGTTAGGTTAAAATCTCTTTAAAAGAGAATGTCACTTTACCCTGTCTTGTCTGGTACGTGCAGATCATCTGTGCCAGCATCAGTCAACATACACATGGGTGGTGGCCATGGTTTTTTTTGTTAGTTTGTGTCCACTGAGATGAACAGACAAGCAAATGCTTGGCCAGTGTATGATTCCCACTGAGATAGTAACTCGCTTAAGATTACATATTGTTGTGGACTAGAAGTGAGTGTACATGATTTTTGTTATTTGGATCAAATGGGCAATTAACTATTAATTTTCCAGCTGCAATGTATTGGTGGGCTATCAGCATTTGATGGAACTTTTATCTTTTTCATTACTACCATCAATACATCATCCTATCTAAATGTAAGAGATTATGGTTAGATGGACGGATGAATGTTAATTGTCACATCTCTTAGATCCAAGCCTGTAATGTTGAGCTACTCGCTTATCAGTACTAAGCAACAGGTAGTCCTCTCATAGTATCCGATCCATATCTCTCCTTCTTTGTTTGCTGCTGACCACACCATGCTCGTAAACTCTTGCAGTTGATAATATAACTAGTCCTCCTATTTACCAAGTGGGCGTGGTGAAGTCAATTCCTCCAGCTTCTATTCAATTTTTACTAATACTGTATTATTTATTTTGTTATTATAACCTAATGCATAATGATGTCATAATCATCTCAGATCATAATTTGTTATCCATCAACAATTAAATTAATTGTATAATGTTTTTTGCCAACATTTACAAAAGACAACAAATATTTTCTTTAACCCTTTACCCTTAATCCTCCATGTGTCAATTACCCATTACACATATGTAATAGCCCTGTTTATGACCATTAACACAATTGACACAGCTACTTCAAGTAGAGGTTTCCATAGTAACCAAAACACTCGTACTTAACAATGTTAGGGGCTGTAATAATTACTATATAATACTAAAAAAGTAATACTAGATAACATACAACATTTAAAACACATTGAGTACATGTACATAATGTAATTTGAAATATTGTTATCAGAACTACATAAAGTTGAGCATAACCTATCACCTTTTTATCGTCCAATAATTCTGGAGCCACATTCCCTGTCATAAGAAAAAAAATACAATATTACAACCTTCATAAGAGAGCTTGATATACATGTACATGTTGAGAGTTAGAAGGCTTGGCTATGTCTTGTTAAACTTACCACTTGAAATGTCCAATTTTTGACTCAGGATGTTCTACAATTTATTGTATATTTGCTGCAACTGACAAAAAAATCTGAATGGCAATTGATGTATGACAGGATGAGGAACAATTAATTGATTTTAAATAGACACACTACAACAGTTCTCTTCCTTGCCACAAGTCCAGCTGATAATAAATCCTTAGCAATAGCATCTGCGACTGTCTACAAGACAAATGCATATCACATGACCATCACATGACTGAATAACCTACCATTTCCAGTACAAACTCAAACTTTAATATCTTTCAATTGATTCTGTTCTGTCCTAAAAAATCAAAGAAATAAGGATTGGTTTTGAGTCTGGATGAATTCACTGTATGGTTTTGAGTCTGAGAAGTAACACAAATCTGACCTCTTTCTTAATGCTATTTTTCAAGACCCTTTTTTCTCTGACTCTGTTTGTCCTTTGCTGTCTCCATGTGTTGGAGACAGAGGATAGGTCCTGGGACATAGAAAAGGAGATATATCTATACAAAGAAGAGTTCTGAGACTTACATGTTGTCCTTGGTTTGTAAAAAAAAAAAACTGTTGAATTTGTACAGCAATTTGTTGTTGTTGTGAAGTTTAGCTGTTGTTGTTTTCTTTCCTTCTCTTGTCGCTGTAAGAAGTAATTACTAATTACAATGACCAACACGACAACACTCCATTTGTCTCTCCCAACCACATCAACAATAACAATACAACAAACAATAACAATATTATACAACACAATAACAATATATGTCAATAAACCTGATTCAACAATTCATAGCGCTTCTTTTGATGATCTGGAGTAGTCATTAATTCTATATAATATCAGGTCACAATATATAATGTATAATTATTATTGTCTCACTTGTTTTGTATTTGTTCTGTCATCAACTCTTGTTCTTTATCTCTTATTTTTGAATCGGGCTCTTGAAGGCTTTTCATCTCTTGTCCGTATCTGTTGTAATCGGGACTGGAGAGGGTGAGAGGTGAGGGAGCTGTCGCAGATCCTGTTGTTTGTTGAAGAGGTACGAAGTGAGGTTGGTGGTGATGTAGTGGATGGAATACGTGGGGTTTTGGGTGGGGTTGTGACAGTTTTGTAGTGTTGTCCTAAGATGGAAAAAAACAACATCAACAAATACGTCAGACATTGAAACTTTATGCAGTAATCAAGTAATTCCGCGGTTTCTTTTCTTTGAGAGGATTCGGGGTTTCTGACCTTTTTTCAGCGTTGGGTGGCTTGTTCTTGCCTAACCGATTCCATTATTGAATTTGATAATGGAGAAAAATGACTCTCTCCATCGTGTCTTTGTATTCTTCTCTCAATTCATCATCTGACCACACCCATCCAACCATCCTCTGTCCGGTGCAGACGTCCGCTAGTACCAGCTATCTTTTGACCTGTTCATGGTACATGTAAATATACATGGGGTAAATGATGTCTATTGGTACCGTTTTTTCGGTGTTGCTCGTGAATCTAGGGGAGTAGGAACTTTCCTAAAACAACGGCCTAACGAGAAAAATTCTTTATCCTGTAATTAATTCATAAATAATTCATCAGTAAATGGGTGTTGGTCTTTATAAATAAAAATCGAACCTTTTGCCTTTTTGAAAAAATGGACTGGTTTAAAGTTCCGTTGCCTGGTAGGTCTAAAAATAAGTAGATAATCAGTTTAAAATTTTAGAGATTTTATTACCGACCTCTATAGCTGGGTCCTTTACCCAAGACATTTTCAACCATTTTCTGAACATCTTGGAATAGTTCTTGCGATAGTCTTCTCCATTTATTTCAGAACAAGTGTCCAAAAAGTCGGGGATGGATTTTCCATATTAACATTAATACCTTAACCATATGACCATATAAGGATATAGTCATAACGTGTATCATAACCTCATAGAGGGAATTTAGCATAAGGAAGCACTACTCAGTTGCTAATTCAAGAACAGTGATACGCAAAACAAAACTCCAATATCAGCTTTATGCATCATAAGATCATAACCCCCACTTTGGGTCCCATTACTTCAGGTGCCATCCAACTTGGTGTTCCTACAAAGGTGTAGCGTGGGTTTTCGCTTCTTACCACCCACCAGCCTCCCCATAACCACTACTGACTCAGAAATCTGACGGATATAGAGAGAGAACATCAGACAGACAGACACACAGCTATCTATTACCTGCCGTTGAACTGATCCATTCTTCTCCTATAAAAGAATATTGCCACTTTTATATCTCTAAAACAAATACCAGTTAATTAAAATTTATTAAATTATTTATCACACTGACCCTATGTATTTGACATTTCCATGAAAATATTCCAATCCTTGAAGAACCCTCTCGCAAAATAAGTTGCTATAACAACCTCATCAAGAACCCCACCTTTATTACCCTTATCCATGACATGTTTTATAATATCCAAAAGTGACCCCTAATATATAACATATCACATGATTTCTCACATGATGTTCCCACTCACGCCAGACATAAGTTCATAACTAGCCATAGTTCAGATTTGACCACAAAAGAGGTGTATAGTTAGTGACTTAGGATGATTACAATTACACATTAAATTGATCTCTTTCTATGAAAGGGAAAGGAGGTAATGGAGAAAGAGTTGAACGAAAGACGGAAAAAGGAGAGGGGAGTAGGATCCAAAGGAAAATGAGAGGAACAAAAAAATTGTAACAGTTAACTTTTAAATCTCAATTATCATATTTCTTTTATACCATAATTATATTTTGGTAATTATGTTATTGACAAGAATTAGATATTAATACCTGCAGTTCTTCTATAGACGATTTGTATTGTTTTCTAATCGATGCGTTTAATGGCCACTTTCTCTTTACGTGGCAAACCATAGCTGTTTGTACCACAGCTGTAGCTCCACTACCTATATTGTATATAGAGATCATATGATTGTCATAACACACGGGACATGGATTAAAAAAGATTTATAATCTAGTTGTTGGCAGGAATAGAGCCGTTTAATTTTTTACCTATAACTTCTAGGAGCTCGTAGTCCTTCTTTTCTATTAGCCACGGTAATGTGGCGACTTTGAGACAGTGGTTTCAGAGGAGTCCACTTCAGTAGTTGAAGAAATTGTATCACCAGTAGCCTGGTTAGGGCAGAAACCAAACCACACCCACAGGTGGTGTAATTATTATTCATGAATAATAAACTATTGACTTAATTATTAAGTATATTTTCATGAATAACTTATTATTATTATAAATTTTTACCCTGCAGCTCTCAGCTTTAAAATTTTGCAGGCTGTTCAAAATATTACTTTAGCGTGCCTTGATTCAATCATGGGGGGTTCATCTTTCGCTCAATTCTAGATCATGTCTTAACATTGACATTGTGCGAGTGCCTCAGTCAGTAACTGTAGTAATATGGGCAGCTGTGACAATAGGATGAGAAAGTGCAGTTTCCTAGAAAAAAGGTTACAAAAATGAAACATCTAATTTGTCCATACCTTTCCAGACGTGTCAGATGAGGGAACTGCCTTCATCATCGCTGCTATCATATGAACTACTTGGAATCACTCAAATTGGCTTCCCCCTTCTCCTTTAGACACAGTACCTACGTTTGTCCCATACTTGTAGTCCATGTGACTTCCATGTATGACCGCTGGTACATCCCATTGACATGAGGTACAGAGTGTAATTGTGGCATGGAAGGAAATGAGGCTGGGGGAGGTTTTTGAACTGCAGGAATTCCACGTCTAAGTCACTACTGTCAGAATCAGACGAGCTACTTGATGCATTTGAGGGAGAGGATTCTGTTCTTACTTTTTTTGATGGAGGAGGTGGGATGAGTATGGAGGTTCTGGGGTGGGATTATTGGAACAAGTGGAGATATGGACTCAGGGAGACTTGCATTGTACGTAGGAGGTACTACTTGTAGTAGGAGGAACTAATGCAGCCTGAGAAGATGTAGGTACAGCTTTATTAGTTGACTTGGGATCTTTAGTTTTCCCCTTTTTTTCTGGTTTCTTGGGCTTTTTTGTTTTCTTTTAGTGGCAGCAGCTGTACAATCATTGGTCAGATAGTTTAGGTTTGGTGGATATCATACCAGGTTTAGAAGGTGTCATAGTACTATTTGTTTGTAGATTTGATTTGAGGTGGTAGAGGGGAGACTGAACGTGGTTGTTTTTTTTTCTTTTTTCGGGTCTCTAAATGAAATTAAGAACATCTTATAGCAAGGACAGTATTAAGGAGACTGACCTTACTCCTTTCAGCTGGACACTATTGCTTATTTTTTCTAAGACTGCCTCCTAAATTTAATAATAAAAATAAGCGTCACATTGAGTATCAACAAGGCATACCCCTGTCAATGTATTAATAATTAAAATGCATTCTTTTGTACAGGTCCTTTTTGCACCTTTGAAAGAACACATCATCAGCTGATTCTGCCTATATAATATGAAACGAGATTGACCACAACTTAAGTCATTTATTACCTGCATTGTAAGGTAGTGATACAGACACCTCTTCTCCGTTCACTTTCATTCTGCCAAGCTTTGAGGAATCAACTGACTTAGGTTTAAAATCATCTGTAAATATCCTGTGATTAAATGTCTATGGTTATATTACATACATTTTTATAGTGTGGAAAGAATTCTCCTTAGGAAAAGTAAAGCTTCTTCCTAACTTTTACTCGATATTCCTGGTCTAATGAAACAGGGAGTTGGAAAGACTCTCGGCCATTGTGGACAGCCACACCCCTCACATTGGACCCACATATTATTAGAGGCGAAGATCACAAGTGCAATGGCGTATTATCCAGGGCAAGGCTATCCAGGTTATCTCAGTAGATTGATATCAACATAACTAAGTCATTAAGTATTTTCTAGCAGGACAACCAGATCCTTTGTGGGGATATTTTTTCATCAGTGGCTGGACACGATGGACAAATTGATCCTGAAGAGCTTCCAACGTTGCTTGACTAGCTCTGGATTTCTGGTGGCTATCAACGTAAGTAGAAAGGGGTTCGTTAATATATTATATTAGTTAGGAGTGCATGTGGTATGATATAATGTTTTAGAAGTCTCATTCTCAGGTAGTTTGGGAATGAGACTTATTATAATGTAATTATTATTATAGCGTGTTCTAATCTCCAAATTTAGTAAGGAGACATGTCGTATTATGATTGCTATGTTGGATCGAGATCATAGTGGCAAAATGGGTTTCAATGAGTTTTAAAGAGCTTTGGCTGGTGCGCTTAACCAATGGAAGGTTAGTATTAATGTAACAAAATTTGAATGGATTATCATTCTAAAATTTTAGACTACATTCATGACTTTTGATGCTGATCGCAGTGGTACTGTTGAAACACATGAGTTCCAGCGTGCTTTGTCTACTTTGGGTACAACCTACAACCGCAAACAATTTCTATTCTCGTGAGAAGGTAACTCAAATGAGGGCAGAATTGGATTTGATGACTTTGTCTCATGTTGTGTGAACTAAGAGCATTAACAGTAATAAAGATCTCTTTATTTTCTTAGTAAATTTTTTAAAACATATTAGGCACTTTCAAGCTCGTGAATACTATGAGAAATGGAACAGCAACTTTCCGATTTTTGATGATGTAAGTGTTGTCTCCATTAGGGGTTAAATATTATGATGTCTATTTTATTAGTTCTTGCAAGTTGCCATGGTATATAAAGATTTTAAGAACAGACCCCCATACTTAATAGTTTAACTAATTAGTTAGTTTTATAAACTATACTGTCTTAACTTTTTTGAGCTTAGAGAGAGCAAGATATAAAACTCTATATATCTATATATATGAGAGAGAAATAGAGATGAAGAGAGAAGTTAGTTCAATTAGTTGTGTGAACTCTCTTTTGCTGTCGAGCAATGTAAATTCATTATTAGGAGAGAGCAGGTCCTCCATCTTCCCTATTCTCCTCTCCATCTTCCCTCTCCGTCTTTTTTGAGCCACTCCTCCAATAGTATTGGACTGAGAACTGTAGAGTATCTGGAACAGGGACTACGAAACTATCACCTATCAGTTCATCTATGTGAACAAAGGACCCTAGATAATTGGAATGGGTAAAAATAAAATCATATACAAATTATATATACATGAAAAGAATTTAGTAGGGAGGTAAGAGAGACATTAATTGGATAACAGCCAGAGGGAAGAGGAAAATGGCCTCCAGGAACAGCATTCCATACCAACACCTAACAAGTAAGTCAATCATTCTGCCATTATTATATACTCGATACCATTTATAATGCTATGGTTTAAATGACAACATTTGGTAACATCAGGTTTTGAAATTGCATCTCATCATCAGTGGAAGACAACATTAGGCTTGAGAGAAACAGTTTACTGATACAGGAGTACTTTGCTAACAGACTATTAGGAAATAGAGAGATAGAATGTACATCCATACACACACAGACAGATACCGGATGTCCTATGTTTTTTTAGGTCGCAAGAAGTACAAGGAATACAAGTCTAAATACTTGTATCTATCAACTAATAATATTGAGTCACACTTTTCCGTATCCTAAAATATACAAAC
>NW_024535473.1:0-13748 GCF_016097555.1 Gigantopelta aegis
CCCTTGACCCCATGACTCAGTTTCTAAAAATAGTCTTGGAAAGTCCCATGACTTAAGCTAAAAATAGACGGCGCCTAGCGCCTGAAAATGTTCAACCTCCATTTCATTATCATCACCAGTGCTTAAGGCATTGCGTGTTCAATAGATTGTAGCAATGCTGATGGTCGCCATGGGCGCTCGTTACCACCATGTTTTAGAAAATAGGGAATTTTCAACCTCACAATGTTACGCTAATTCACTATATGTTTAAAAGCAGAATGGGACTGATTTTAATCTATTTCCCCCACAATGACGTAACACGAAAATAGCTAAACGTGACAATTGAAAGTTATAAATAAATCGCAAAAATATAAAAAGGGTCGATTACGCTGAATAGATTACTTAAATGGAATTTTTAAGATATATATTCTATCACATTCTGCCTTATATTTGATAATTAACCCCTGTATTTACTGTTTAATACCCATTTTAAGTGAAGTGGCATTGCCCGCTCCAAGAAAAGATAACCCAATTCAAGGACGATAACTCTTTCGGTATGGTCGCGTGCAAGGAGGACAGCAAAATTCTTCATAATAGATCTCTTTCGCATTCCACTGCGCATGTGCGCGTAGCGGAGTACGGTAACTCGTAGACGCTAATCGTGAACTCACACGAGATCTCGCAAAAATAGCCCTGTTTACAAATTGGGGGGCATTGACAATGGAAGGCCACACAACAGGAATGTGAATTAGCTCTATTATTAATTATATCAATAGGAACCCAAAACTTCTGTAAACATCCAACAAATACTTATTGGAGACGTTTGTGTATTATTGCTTATTACGAAATAAAAAATATTTTGTTGTTAACGCCCGAGAAACCATCGGTTCGGATTCGTACACAATAAATATAGGATATGGGCTGAAATAATAATGTGTTTGCGTGTGCGCGCGTGTATGTATGTATGCAGATATTTATCGTATTTAACGTGATTTAAATATTTATAAAGCATCATACGGATAACTACATTCTGGATTTTTGACGGGATTTCTTTTTAGCCAATTATTTAAAATTTTGTTCAGTATTTGGAAGGAAAATGAAATGATAGGTATGGAATTTGACCTACTATAAAACATTAGAATCAGGCCCGTAGGAACGATATTGGAGGTGGGGGAGGGAGGGGGGGGGGGGGGGCACAATCTGTAGTGGAGGGACATAGTCGTGTGTGGAGGGGGGGGGGGGGAGGGGGAACAAGCCATATTTTAAACCAGATTTATATAAAGGAATTAAAAGTCGGGGTACAGTCCCCCTCCCCGGCGTCTCGGTTGCTACCGACCTCAGAATGGCCAGAAATGTAATTGTATTGCATATACAGATATTTATATTTGAAACAAGAATATATAGCTTAAGAAACATGTAAGGTTTATTTATAAGAGATCAAACTAGCTGACAACTTGATAATATGGCTACAAACTCAGGATGATCCCTTCATTATAAACTCAAGAGGGTTTATTATACACAGTCAAAAGGTACTTCGTTTGAATGTTGGAAGCAAACATATGAAGATTTATACCTCGGACGACGGACAAGCCTGAATTTAAGCCGAAATAATTAAAATGGTGAAAGAAAAAGAAGAGTTAGGCCAATAAAATAAAATAAATAAATAAATAAATAAATATTTTTCAGATCACATAATTTCAGAATTTGATAACGGTAAATTAATCAAGGTATCGACATTTAAGCAAACGTACTACGGTGACACTTCAGAAATGACGTTTGCATCAAAAGTCGTCAAAAAACAACACGTCAATAGCAACTTTACTTTGAAAATTGTCCAGCGTTCAGAAGAAAAAAACAACAACAAAAAAACAAAAAAACAACCGTCATGCGCTAATTTATTTTGATGTAAGGATATCCGACGTCGTTCCCATTCAAAACTACACCGCATCACATACTCATACGTCATTTGAATATATCGATCGATGGTTAACTGGTAAATATACAGTTTACAAAAATACGTTGTATTAAGTTTGAGCTTATATGATAAAGAGATTATTACCCTCGCGTGTTTCGGTATCGTCAATATCATAGATTAGGAATAAACATAATGTATTATGCTCGGCAGACTTGAAGTTGTGTGTGTCTCATATAAATGATAGTGAAACGTAAATACAAGAAAAACATAAAAAGTAAAAATAGAATAAAATAGAATAAAATAAAATAAAATAAAATAAAGTAAATACCAGATATTTCAAATGAAGTTGGATGTGTCCGATATAAATTATAGTGAAGAGTAAATAAAAGAAAGAAGAAAAAAAAGAAAGAAAAAAAAAAGAAAGAAAGAAAATAAATAAATAAAGAAAAATAAGATAAATAAAGATTTTTTAAAAACTTCGTAAATACCAGATATTTCAAATGAAGTTGTATGTGTCTGATATAAATGATAGTGCAAAGTAAATAAAATAAATAAATAAATAAAAATAAATACATACATAAATAAATAAATAATTTGTAGATAAGACATGTAGCATGGATTAGTAGTTATATGACTGTCTTTTTTTAATGAAACGACAAGGTGAAAATATAGATGTGAGGTAGGGATTTTTTTTTTTTTTTTAGGCGGTTGGGGAGGCATATTTTTTTATTAAATTTTAAATACTGATATATGTGGAAAATTAAACATCACTAGAAATCTGCGTGAATATAACTATAATTCTAATTATTAAAAGTAGCAAATACATTCCAGTTAAGTTCATTTTATTGTATAAATATTTTAATTTTGCTTTGTTAAAACCCTTGACAGGCGGCTCCAGAGTTTTGTCTAAGTTAATGTTGGTCTTAAACCATTCCAATGTAAACTTGTAAACAATGTAGACCGTTTTTCGCTGCTATTATACCATCTGATACAAAATATGTACGTTAGTCGCCAGAGATTCCCATCTCCTACAAATCTACTCACGTCGCTCATGACAACTGTCTATCATGCCCCCCAAGTTGTAAATAGCCTGGGTATAGTCGAATTCGGCAAGGGACGATACTTTTCAGGAATGCCAAAGAGGTCTATTGTTTTGTTTTGTTTTGTCATCAGGGATTGAATGTCTTTTCATTGGTATATAGTTTATGTTGATTTGACCAATTGAAAAACGAACGTGTTAGCATTGCTAATAGATGTGATATGAGACCGTAACTATGTTTAGGTACCATCGACGTCCCAAACTGCGTTCACCTAACAACAAAAACACGAACACGATATTTACGGAAATACTAATCTACATTTTTCTGCTACGATACTTGAAACAAAGTAGATTCCAATTAATTAAGGTAAAAAATCAACAATGTGGACGTAAAACAAATTCATTCTAGTAAATAAAAGTGAAACACCCTCCGGTAAACAGGAAAGAGTGCGACATTTCTAACTGCGTTCAGGCGCATGTGTTTTCAAAAAGTATCGTACCGCGCATCTGCGATTCGTCAGTTTCCATTTTTAAGGCCACTACATGAAAAAATATATACTCTGTCAAAAAAGAAACGCATAGGCGAAGTATTCATGGAATTATCTCTTTAATACAAAGTGGCATATTTTCGTTATTAATTATTGCATCACAGTCAAATTTGACATGAGTATGTTCTAGCTATTGACTGACGGCAGTGGAGGCGTTTTCGTCACCAAACAGCGTCGCACGAGGGCGCTGAAATCAGTACCTTGTGTGGCCACCAGCAGCAGCACTAACTGCGCAACATCTCCTTGGCATAGACTGAATGAGTCTCTGAATCCGGGCACGTGAAATTCTAGCCCACACTTCCTGCAGTGCATGTAGCAGTTGTGGAAGCGTCTGAGGCTCCGGGTCACGCTGGCGTACACGTCTGTCCAGTTCGTCCCATAGATGTTCAATGGGGTTGAGATCTGGCGATCTTGATGGCCATGGCAGCACATTAATGTTCTCATTCTGTAGGAAATCCATTGGTACACGTGCCGTATGCGGCCTGGCATTGTCCTGCTGAAAGAGTTCTCTCTGTCGATACAAAATGGGAAGCATGTGATGGCAAAGAATTTCATCCCAGTAGCGTACAGCTGTCAGGGTGCCTTGTACGAAAACTAGTTCACTTCTGCCGGTGTAGGAGATGGCTACCCACATCATGACACTTCCTCCACCGAAACTGTTAACTTGGGCGACGCAGTTGTTGGCAAAACGTTCATTGTGGCGTCTGTAAACACGTTGTCGTCCATCACGTCGCTGTAGAAGGAAACGTGACTCGTCGCTGAACCATACTCGCCGCCAGTTTCCCCAAGTTCCACCCCTGTACATTCGTGCACCAGCGAAGACGTAAATGTCTATGTTGACGTCGCAGAACGGGGCCAACATAGTCTCCTAGCCCGTAAACCAGCTTCTCGAAGTCGGTTCCGAATGGTTTGTGCAGACACCCTTCTCAAACCAGGTATGCGTCCAGCAGTGATCGTTGCTGTGGCAGTTCGGTGACGCAAGTGCAGAACCCGGATGCAGCGATCTTGTGCTGCAGTTGTTATGCGAGGTCTTCCACTTCGGGGCCGGTCCTGAGCTGATTGAAACTGCTGGTACCTTTCCCAGAGACGTGAAATGGTGCGCTGATGGACGTTCATAGTTGGACTATACCAATTCAAATCCCATAGGCGACCATGTTAACGTTTGTGTTTAAAAACACTATATGCAATATATCAACCAAACTGTGACCCATAAATATCAGTACTACAACCCCTACCTCAAAGTATTAACTGCAGAAAATGGTACCTTTCATGGCTCATTTTCGATATAACCAGATGTTTCTGCAACACCCCTAGTTTCGCACAAAATTTGAGTACTTTTTTTTACAGGTACCCCATACATGTTCCAAGCACAAGGCTACTTGACACGGTGGTACTACATCAAATAAAATTGCATACATTTTTAGCCCAGATGAAACTATTTTTTTTTACAACCAACACACTCACATTTATAACCAATCACAGGACTTGTGGTGTTAACTTCTCTATCAAAAGTTCGGTACACCTCGAACTTCGACCCAGCCGGAAATTAATTGGTATAGTGCAACCTCATGTGGCGTGCGACTGCTGACTGCGATTCACCTAACTGGAGGCGGCCTATTGCAATGTTTCGATTCGGCAGGCTTAGTCTTGGCATCGTGTAACTCGTCTACGTCGAAATGGAAATGAGCCATCATTGCGAGCATTGCAGCTTGAAATACCCATCACTGCCCCAATCTTTTCCCCGAGTTTCACGTGCATTCGCCAAAATCTGACCATTTCACGCCGATTTCCTGCAATTGAACCAAAACATGCCACAACGTGCGTTAAATTTGATTTAGGATGCATTTGGGCATGCTGTCCCATACCAGGAGCATTTAAAAATATGGTCATGCATCAACATTGTACAAATAAACCCGATATTTTGTAAAAAATCAAACAGTTTTCTTCTTTCTATCACCTATGCGTTTCATTTTTGACAGAGTATATGTTTCTTAACTATGCACAGTTGACGAACACTTTGTTTAATATTTTTTTAAAAGGAAAAATTCAATTTGTCAAGCGTTCTGGTCCGGTCCGCGTTTTACCACACCCTTCGCTAACATACCAATGAATAGTTTGTAAAATATAAAAATTGTTAATGAATTGATTCTTAATTAGACAATTTACACACTCAAAATTATCGACAATTGTTATGAATGGATTATGAATACTATTCACTACAGCAGAGGCACAAAAATGTAGCATACCTTTTGCAGATCGAAAATAATAACTGAAAACAAATTCTAAACTCAGAGGGCTTAAAAATAATACAAACTAAATGATTTGGCTCTGTTGATCTGGCACGTGTGGGTCATGTCACACGCACCGAATGTTAAAGGGACATACCCTAGTTACGGCTAGTTGTTAACCATTACAGCGTTGTTTTTCGCTATTAAACCCATTTTTTTCACAAATAAAATTGCACTTTACCTACCGTTTATTATTTAGAATATACATTTCCATTCACCTGAAGTGTTTTTTGGTAATCCTGGTAATCCTGGTTTTTGTAATACCACAAAATGCATTTTTCGTATTTCTTAAAAACGGACGCACGTTTGAGAATAAACCGTTGAGCAGACAAGGTCTAATCTATTTTTAGACGGGATATTAACTTTATTGTTAATGAAAATGTTTTAGAACTGAAAAAAACCCTCACAAATGAATGACAAGCTGACAACAACAACGCGGTTGTTAATTGCGCGAACAGTGCACGATAAAACAAAGCGAACGGAGTTGGAAGCATAACGCAGTTAGGGACGTTGACGATAACGGAAGCAATGTTGTTGAGATGCAAGATGGCGGTAGTTAGTCACCGATAAACAAAGTTAGGTAATATACAGTCTTTAACAGTGATATTTAAGTTGTTTTTCTTTTGCTGGTAAAATAGTTACAGCAGGTGCAAGCCCATCAGTTTGTCAGCTAACGAGCAAAAGGCTATTTTAGTATGGGATGTAGCTTTTGATTGGGGCTTTAGCCTGTTAGCAGCACAGGTATCCCCAAACAATAACGTCAGATATGTCATAGTAACGTTATATATGTAACTATAGTATTTGTATTAGGGGTTTCTGTTTTGGGGTATCTGTGGTTAGCAAGTGCCTGAGCATGTGTTAAAAGGTACTCAGTCATGGATTTAGTGGGCCTTATTTCTCTAAATATGGATTATAAATGGAAAGTACATTCATTTGGAATACCAAACCTAATTATTTTATGATTCAAAACATTTTAATTGAACTACGATCGAGGAAATTCCATGACACGCTTCATTTTTAAAATTTGAAACTCTTGTGAAAAGTCATAACAAATACGGCAAAACAGACTCGTAGTGATGAGGCTATAGCCTATATACGACAACCGTATAATGTATTTTTGAATTTTATATAAACGACCGCCGTGTATAGAGACTTGGCAAATGAGGGCCGGCTATATTCATGGCAAATAATAAAAAATATATTATTTCATGACGAAAACTTTAACGTCAACGTCTGAGGGGTCACGGTCAAAGTTTGATAGTGATTTCATTGCAGGGTATGAATATTGTTTGCTGTGTGTTTAATGAAATGATATGCTCATATTTGTCAGACATATACTGAAACACAAAGAAAACGCAAACACAACATTTCATTGCAAATAACGACACACTATTAATGATGAAGCTTGTTATTGGTGTGCCGCTAGAATGCTCTATACTGTTACAGTAGAGCGGTTACACATATAATAATAACTTGGATATATTACACTTTGACTTCCATGGTTTATTTACATACAATACTATTTCGTACAGGTCGCGATGTTTGTGCGAACCTGCACTCTTCAGTGCATAAACCAGAGTGATTTGTATAGAACATTAATTACAGCAACGTGTCTCTTCTAATCATGTTAAATTACTCAAGAGGTATTTGTTTTTATGTCTACTTTTGCTGACCAGTTCGTTTCGCTAATTCAAGGACGCCGTTTTAGGATTGCAAATAATAAAGTACTTCTCGCAAATACAAAGGCCGCAACGCTTCGACGCGTTCGAATAGTGTGGAGCACGACATAGAATTTTCCAACTGATTGCGTACTCAAGATTGTTCTCTTTCAAGTGCCAGATATGTTTACTGAGTTCTGTATCGTTGCGTTTGGTGCTGTGATTAAAAGAGGCCTTGTGGTTAGAATACCTCGCCTTGAAATCGGTCGCCGTTAACCCTACATAGGTCTATTTTATCCCCACAGGTCACTATGGCTTGGTACACAATGCTCTTAGCGAGGCATTCGCCTCCAAGTGGGCACGCTGTGTTTTTAGGGCAGTTGCACTTTTTTCTGTTTCGGTCTTTCTGTGGTTTCCCAGTTTCCTTTTGTTGTCGCTGTCAATAATTCGCGCCACATTAGGCATGCAGCTATATGACAGCTTGACTGTATTTCTGCTAAAGATCTTATGCATCTTATTGGATGGGGGGAAACACTTGTCGATAATTTTTAGGAACTCTTTCCCCACATTGGTCTTCACATTTCGGTCATAGGGTGGATTGTACCATATAATGTTTCGCTTTCGGTTCCTCTTCACTGCTCTAGGTTGGTCTCGTACGTAGTGTAGCTTATAACTGTGTCCGCTTTCATCCAACACTTTCTGTTATACGGGGGCGGCCTTATTGAATTCGATCTCATGCGAAGATATTTCCGATAGGCGTTTATTGATACCCTCCGGGATGTTTTTTAGAACGGTGGGTGAATGGTTGGAATCAGTGTTTACATACTGCAAGGTGTTATTAGGTTTCATATATGGCCTGTATTGTCCTGAGTTCGAATCAAGTGTTACGTCTAAAAAGTTGATTACTTTCTTGTTGGCTTCGATAGTGATGCTCAACTCGTTTTCCTTGAAGATCTTACAGATATCTTTTTTTATCCTTTCCATTTTTCTCGGTGGTTCCTTAACCCCCCCCCCCCCCCCCCCCCCCCAGCCCATCATCCCTGTAAAGGCCGATAGACGCGCCGTACTTAGTTTTCAAGAGGAATAACATGTAGTACATAAGAGTGCAGGTTTGCACAAACATCGCGACCTGTACGAAACAGTATTGTATGTAAATAAACCATGGAAGTCAAAGTGTAATATATCCAAGTTATTATTATATGTATATATATATATGTGCAATCTGTACTATAAATGCTTGTGTATTTTTTTTTTTTCAGATCAACATGGAATCAACAACACGATCAACTTAATTATTGTCCATCACTGACATACCTGTATCTGTATCTTGACATTCATCTTATTCAAAGACTCTTTGATGCACATCCCATTTACATCATGAGCAAACAGAGTCAAGAATGTGTTATTGAAGACTTTCATCCAAGTACATCACAACCTTCGCATCATCGGCATTTCGGTGACCGTCCGCATGATCCTGTGGCTCAAGATTATTCAGATTCTCCGTTCAGACCCACAATTATGCGGTCCACATCAGGTTTTCCTGGTCACAGAGTCAATCAGTGGACGCTGGACATGTCTGAAGACGGTAAGTCTTCCAGACTCGATGAGATGCACCATGGTGAGACTCGAGCTCCACCAGAGTCAGAAAGAAAACGATTGAAAAAGGGATCCTCAAGCGAAAAAGCAAGTCCACATCACCAGCATATTGAGACGACTGCTAAAGGAGTGTGTGTCTGTGTCTGAGCATGTGTGTGTGCGTGTGAGAGAGAGAGAGAGAGAGAGAGAGAGAGAGAGAGAGAGAGAGAGAGAGAGAGCATGTGTGAGAGAGCATGTGTGTGGCCCATCGTCGACTGAATCGTTGGCCCGCTGTCGGCCCGCAGTCTTTTTTGCTCGTCCGTACGGAAGCGGTCCGCTGTCGGTTGCCAACATTAAGCCAATATCAGCCCAACGATGGCCCGCCATCGACTCAATCGTTGACATATGCTGTCGGTTGCCAACATCAGCCCATAGTCCTTTTCACTCATTCATACAAAGTGGGCCATTGTTGGGAAACAACACTGAATAGATGTCGGCCCATCAACGGCCCACCATCGACTCAATCATTGGCATCCTGTCAGTTGACAACATCAGCCGATACAAAAGTGGATCATTGTTGCCAACATCAAATAGATGTCGGCCCATAGACGGCATTCTGTCGGTTGCCAATATTGGTCCGCTGTTGATTGTCAAAATGGTAGTCATGAACAGTATTGGTTGCCAATCCATTTTACTCATCCATATGAAAGTGACCCGTTGTTGGAAGACATCAACCAATGTCGAGTCAATGCCAGCCCATCATCAGCAAATATAAATATTATATAAAAGATTCTCTAATATACAAATATGAATATGATATAATATCATCATACACTGCAAACATATTACCAGACCACAAGACAATGACAAGCATAAAACAGTATATGTCAGTCCACAATTAGACAGACATCAATATTAGTAATTATCACAGAAAACATAAGCCATATATTTAAAACATTAATTTTATTTTAGGAAATTCACAGTTACATTAAATACACTATATTTGTCTTTTTATCCCTATCATTTCTGACATTGGAAGTTCAAAACCACTTTTTGATTCTTTTAAATGACTTCAGACTATGAAAATGGCCTCTGAAATATAATAGAAAAAATACAATTGTATTAATGGATATAATGCATGATATTATGTACATGTATCACTATGGATTTTGCGATCATGTTTAAATACTGCATAATTCATCTGATTTACATACATGTGCCTAAAAACACACCCACAACCCAACTACAAACATGATATATCTCTAATTAGTAATAAGTTAAGTAATTTGTTCAAATTTGTTTCGTTTAACGATACTACTAGAGCACATTCATTTATCAATCATTGGCTACTGGCCAGTGTCAAACATTTGGTCATTTTGACAGTCTTAGAGGAACACTGCTACATTTTTCCATTAGTTATTTCGTAGCAAGGGATCTTTTGTACGCTCCATCCCAGACAGGATAGCACATACCACAGCCTTTGATATACCAGTCGTGGTGCACTAGCTGGAATGAGAAATAGTCCAATGGGCCCACTGATGGGCATCAATCCCAAACTGACTGCACATCAAGTGAGTGTTTTACCACTGGGCTATATGCAGCTCCCAATGAGTAATAAATGCATGTAGGAAGATTAATTCTTAAAATGTAAAAATTATAATACTATGTTCAAACAAATTAATGATTGTGTTTACTGTACAAGCATGATGATGTACTGTGTCTGAGTTCAACAAATCAGACCTTTGGGTATATAAAAGTTGAACATGCACTGATGTCATTAAGACATGAAATAACAGATGAAGATGAAATTAAAGGTGACTATTACCATTATCTATAAATGTCATTTGACCTAAACAAGTTGATACCAAAGCCTCACTTAGTAAAAATTATGCACTTTCATAGGTTTACTAATATTAATAACTTAAATATTAACACCATACATTGTACCGTAATTATCAATGAGGGATTAGCATTCAAACAAATATCACAAGGTATCAACATGCACAAATTATGTAAAAATACCATTTGGTTGAGAAGCATTCATTCTTTGTAATTCTATATCTGGTGAACATTTATTAAAGGGCAGCTATAAAATGGATTAATGGGCATAAAATATCTTTAAATTTAAAAACAATATTATTATTTGTGGTAATGATGGTTTCATTTGCAAATCTAATTTTGCATAACCTATTTTTTATCTGCATGCACATCTGTTTATATGGGTATAATGGGTTACACAAAAGAAAATGGGTTACTTGAATTTAATTTTGTGTATTTCATAAATGGGTTAAGCTGATTTTTTTATTCCCAAGTGTCAGCAATCATACAAATAACTATAGAAAAATGTAATATTAGCATGAGGAATTGTCTTTATAAATATGCATATTTCAATGTTAAAAAACCCACTGAATCCAACAAACTATAATTAAACGTCAGGGCTCAAACTTTAGACTCAAACATTTTGTTCAGTATCGCTATATGATTCTAAATAGTTAAAATAGTACATTAAGTTTCTAATCAAATTTCAAAAACAAAACATGCCATAATGAAATATGCAGTAAAACAGCAAAGACAAAGCCACTTACAGAAATGATAAATACTTCAGTAAGACATGCAGAATGGTAATTCCATGGGAAGATGTTTCATACCATTATTTTTGTCTCTGGATTCAAGCAAACACTCTCTGAAGAAAATGGGGAGAAAAGACAAAGATTATTGCATGTCAAAAACTATGAGATACATGTAGATACAGTTTAAATGTATTTTACTGTATACTTTATATTAACAATATTATCCAGGTAAATTAATGTTGATCTTAGTCACTGAAAATATTGTCATTGCACCAATCTATGGCTAACGGCAGGCCACTGTAGGCAACTTTTAAAAATCATTTTTTATTTATTTTTATTTTTTTGTAATTCAAGCAAAATATGGACAGATCTGTACATTATTATTATTTCTGATGGTAAATTAGTCTTGTACTAGCCATGGAAAATATCATCACTGCGCCGACGTTGGGCCAACAGCGGGCCGCTGTACATGTAGGCAAACACATGTTATAAACTTTTTTTATTTTTAATTCAAACAAAATGTGGAGAAACAAATATATTGCTCTACATTATTATTTATATCCGATGGTAAATTAGTTTTGATCTGACCACAGAAAATATTGTCATCGCTCCAACGTCGGGCCGACGTAGGCCCGCTGAAAGCAAAAACAAATATATATCTTCTTTTTTCTTAATTAAAACAAACTATGGATTTATTTACATGATTATAATTAATACCCGATGGTAAATTAGTGTTGATGTAGTCACAGAAAATATTGTTATCGCGCTTACGTCGGGCCAACAGCGGGCCGCTGCAGGAAAAATGTGCCGATGGTAGCCGTTCATGTCCAACCATTCGCCAACATCGGGCCGACGATGCATGCTTGCTGGGGAGTGTGTGTGTATCTGAGCGTGTCTTAGAGTGAGAAAGAGAGAGAGAGAGAGAGAGAGAGAGAGAGAGAGAGAGAGAGAGAGAGAGAGAGAGAGAGAGAGAGAGAGGGAGTGTGTGTGTGTGTGTGTGTCTGAGCGTGTCTGAGTGTGTGTGTGTGTGTGTATGTGTGAGAGAGAGAGAGAGAGAGAGAGAGAGAGAGAGAGAGAGAGAGAGAGAGAGAGAGAGAGAATGTGTGTGTGTGTGTGTGTGTGCGTGTCTGAGCATGTGTGAGAGTGTGAGTGTGTGAGAGTGTGTGAGAGAGTGTGTGTGTGTGTGTGTCTGTCTGTCTGTCTGTCTGAGCGTGTGTGAGAGTGTGTCTCTGTGTGTGTGTCTGAGCGTGCGTGAGAGCGTGTGTGTGTGTGTGTGTCTGAGCGTGTGTGAGAACGTGTCTGTGTGTGTGTTTGAGCGTGTGTGAGAGCATGTCTGTGTGTGTGTCTGAGCGTGCGTGAGAGCGTGTGTGTGTGTCTGAGCGTGCGTGAGAGAGTGTCTGTGTGTGTGTCTGAGCGTGCGTGAGAGCGTATATGAGTTTGTGTGTGTGTGTCTGTGTGTGTGTGTCTGAGTGTGTGTGTGTGTGTGTGTGTGTGTGTGTGTGTGTGTGTGTGTTTCTGAGCGTGTGTGAGAGCGTATCTGAGTTTGTGTGTGTCTGAGCGTGTGTGAGTGTGTGCGTATCTTAGTGTGTATGAGAGTGTATGAGTGAGAGAGTGTGTGTCTATGAGTGTGTGTGTGTGTGTGAGAGAGAGAGAGAGAGAGAGAGAGAGAGAGAGAGAGAGAGAGAGAGAGAGAGTGTGTGTGTGTGTGTGTGTGTGTGTGTGAGAGCATGTCTGAGAGTGAGTGAGTGTGTGCGTGCGTTTGTGTGAGAGATTATGTGTGTGTGTGAGCGCGTGAGAGTGTGAGTGTGGGTGTGTGAGCGTGTGTGCCTGTGTGTGCGTGTGTGTGTGTGTGTGTGTGTTTGTGTGTGTGCGCGCTTTTGGCAGGTTGGTAATGACATATCTTCACCATATTCAAACATTACATATCAGTTGCAGATTTGGTGAACAGCAGCTTAAACCCTGCTATACTGTGCTGTACTTGTACATGTATACATATATGTATATCATTTTTGTATAACATACTATTTTTCAGGGCAAGATCGCAAACTTCATTAACAGAAACATTGTTCAGAGAGAATGCAACCGGTATGCAAGAAATGGTAAATCAAAAAGGTAATAATTTATAGAGTGTATAATGTTCACATATTTGATTTATTAACAGCCAAGTAAAGGCAAC
>NW_024535474.1:0-21207 GCF_016097555.1 Gigantopelta aegis
TTTTGAAATATTTATAGGAAAAAAAATCAATCATTAGATTTTACTTCATTTTTAATTAAATATTAAACTTAAATTTAAATTTTTGAGAAACAAAAAAATCTAAAACTGTAAAATTTTGCATTTTAGATATGATAAGTGGAGGCTTAGTAAAGATATGGTGACTGAATTCATGATACATTATTAGAAATGTGTCAGAGGGATGGTGAAAGTCACAAAATTGGGGCCATTTGCAACAAATGTTTACACACTAATTTCAGGGAAAATTAGACATGATAGGCCTCATATTCAATTTTGACCTGCTGTATTTACTTAATCTACTTCATTTACTGTATTAGACATGTAGCCACTTTGTAAAAGGCAAAACAGTCCATATAAATGCATATTAATATGAATATGCCCTACAGATATTACTTAGGTATACACCATAATATTTTTTTTGTTGACGACAACTTTGAAAATGAAGATTTTGTCACAAAATGCTGATATAAATCCTACCAAGAGGTACTTGCACCATATTTTTCAGTTTCCAGTGATAACTGTTAACAAGTGTAGTCATGTGCCAGTGTCTGGGATACCTCAGTGTAGTATTTCTTGATTGGAAGGATGTTTGTAGTAATGACCACTGAATATGCATTATGGATTATTCTGCCATATGTATTACAAGCCAAATGTTAACCTTTTTGGCACATTTTCTGCAATAAACTTGACAAGTATACCAGCATCTGATTACTGAACACAATAAATACATTCAGACAGCATAGAATATTAGCCTATTAGATTTTCTAAGGATAAAAGACCATTTTTGAAAAATGACTGAAGTGTGTAATTTACATAAATGTAGGTGAAATGTATTATTAGAGTACTTAATCTTGTTAAAAACTGTATACTATTTATTTAAAGTGTTTAATTACATTTAGTAGTGATATATTCATTATATTTAGATCTTCTGTCCAATTGCAATAATTGAGAAACTCATTAAAATTCAATATGTAAAAAAAATTAAAATCTCAATATTGACTAACAAAATCCAACTTTTGCTCTTTTTTACCAAATTATTAGCTCAAAACTGTTAAAAAATATTGCAACAACCTGTAGTAACATCAGAGGTCATCTTATGCTATTTTGGAGGATACTGAAATTTAAAAGTTGAAAATTTTAATTTTAATTTTTAATAAATTCAAAAAAAATGTTTTTTAATTTAATAAAATATTTAGAAAATAAATAAATTAGTTTTCATATTCCTTGTGGTATGCACAATCAGTCTGTGTAATTTCACCTCTCTGGTTATAATACTTTCATCAGAATCAAGCATTTAACCGGTGTAATGTGTGAACTATATCAGGCCTCAGACCACAATTAATTTCGCTATATGTTTCTATATAGCCTTAGTGGCTATAACATTTTTATTAATATCAGCAGGCCCGTGAAGTTTTGTATGTACCTTTGCCTGCATGGGGGACACATACCCTGAAAAGGACAACCCCTGTTGTCCAGCTCTTTCTCCCAGCATATTGGTTTAAACAGACACACCCTCTAAACCAGGCCGGAGTACACCCATTTTACACAAAAAGCACTACTTTTGCATGGGCCGGAATTACCACAAACAAGTCTTCAATGTCAACAAGTTACACATGTTTACAAACTACATGCTATCCCCTGTCACTTCAGTCAAACAGTTGCCACTTCATAGCTGTCTGCCATGAAATA
The DNA here is from genome assembly GCF_016097555.1 of Gigantopelta aegis. Classification (NCBI taxonomy): domain Eukaryota; kingdom Metazoa; phylum Mollusca; class Gastropoda; order Neomphalida; family Peltospiridae; genus Gigantopelta; species Gigantopelta aegis. Next base: position 1,708 of record NW_024535474.1, read on the forward strand.
ATCACAGTCAAACAGCAGACTACTTGCGCGGTGAAACTTCCGGATTTTGGACAACCAAATGGGAAGATAACTGTAATCTGAGGCCTATCAGTCCATTTTTTCCCCTAAAAACTGGCCCACACTAATGCATTCCAATGATATACATATTAAAGCAATGCTCGGTAAGTATCGGTATGTCACCTTTAAACTGAGAGTATACAGAGGCTGTGTTAAAACACCTACCACAGTGCCTTGCCATGGCCAATTTTAGCAATGGAAACTTGAGGGACACCAACTTCAAAATGTAATAACTTTATCAAATTTTGGAATTTCTTCATACAATGAGCAGCTATTTTTTCTTCTACATATGTTCTATCTGCACAGTGTTGTCTTGGAAAGATTTTGAAATATTTATAGGAAAAAAAATCAATCATTAGATTTTACTTCATTTTTAATTAAATATTAAACTTAAATTTAAATTTTTGAGAAACAAAAAAATCTAAAACTGTAAAATTTTGCATTTTAGATATGATAAGTGGAGGCTTAGTAAAGATATGGTGACTGAATTCATGATACATTATTAGAAATGTGTCAGAGGGATGGTGAAAGTCACAAAATTGGGGCCATTTGCAACAAATGTTTACACACTAATTTCAGGGAAAATTAGACATGATAGGCCTCATATTCAATTTTGACCTGCTGTATTTACTTAATCTACTTCATTTACTGTATTAGACATGTAGCCACTTTGTAAAAGGCAAAACAGTCCATATAAATGCATATTAAATGAATATGCCCTACAGATATTACTTAGGTATACACCATAATATTTTTTTTGTTGACGACAACTTTGAAAATGAAGATTTTGTCACAAAATGCTGATATAAATCCTACCAAGAGGTACTTGCACCATATTTTTCAGTTTCCAGTGATAACTGTTAACAAGTGTAGTCATGTGCCAGTGTCTGGGATACCTCAGTGTAGTATTTCTTGATTGGAAGGATGTTTGTAGTAATGACCACTGAATATGCATTATGGATTATTCTGCCATATGTATTACAAGCCAAATGTTAACCTTTTTGGCACATTTTCTGCAATAAACTTGACAAGTATACCAGCATCTGATTACTGAACACAATAAATACATTCAGACAGCATAGAATATTAGCCTATTAGATTTTCTAAGGATAAAAGACCATTTTTGAAAAATGACTGAAGTGTGTAATTTACATAAATGTAGGTGAAATGTATTATTAGAGTACTTAATCTTGTTAAAAACTGTATACTATTTATTTAAAGTGTTTAATTACATTTAGTAGTGATATATTCATTATATTTAGATCTTCTGTCCAATTGCAATAATTGAGAAACTCATTAAAATTCAATATGTAAAAAAAATTAAAATCTCAATATTGACTAACAAAATCCAACTTTTGCTCTTTTTTACCAAATTATTAGCTCAAAACTGTTAAAAAATATTGCAACAACCTGTAGTAACATCAGAGGTCATCTTATGCTATTTTGGAGGATACTGAAATTTAAAAGTTGAAAATTTTAATTTTAATTTTTAATAAATTCAAAAAAAATGTTTTTTAATTTAATAAAATATTTAGAAAATAAATAAATTAGTTTTCATATTCCTTGTGGTATGCACAATCAGTCTGTGTAATTTCACCTCTCTGGTTATAATACTTTCATCAGAATCAAGCATTTAACCGGTGTAATGTGTGAACTATATCAGGCCTCAGACCACAATTAATTTCGCTATATGTTTCTATATAGCCTTAGTGGCTATAACATTTTTATTAATATCAGCAGGCCCGTGAAGTTTTGTATGTACCTTTGCCTGCATGGGGGACACATACCCTGAAAAGGACAACCCCTGTTGTCCAGCTCTTTCTCCCAGCATATTGGTTTAAACAGACACACCCTCTAAACCAGGCCGGAGTACACCCATTTTACACAAAAAGCACTACTTTTGCATGGGCCGGAATTACCACAAACAAGTCTTCAATGTCAACAAGTTACACATGTTTACAAACTACATGCTATCCCCTGTCACTTCAGTCAAACAGTTGCCACTTCATAGCTGTCTGCCATGAAATAATCACAGTCAAACAGCAGACTACTTGCGCGGTGAAACTTCCGGATTTTGGACAACCAAATGGGAAGATAACTGTAATCTGAGGCCTATCAGTCCATTTTTTCCCCTAAAAACTGGCCCACACTAATGCATTCCAATGATATACATATTAAAGCAATGCTCGGTAAGTATCGGTATGTCACCTTTAAACTGAGAGTATACAGAGGCTGTGTTAAAACACCTACCACAGTGCCTTGCCATGGCCAATTTTAGCAATGGAAACTTGAGGGACACCAACTTCAAAATGTAATAACTTTATCAAATTTTGGAATTTCTTCATACAATGAGCAGCTATTTTTTCTTCTACATATGTTCTATCTGCACAGTGTTGTCTTGGAAAGATTTTGAAATATTTATAGGAAAAAAAATCAATCATTAGATTTTACTTCATTTTTAATTAAATATTAAACTTAAATTTAAATTTTTGAGAAACAAAAAAATCTAAAACTGTAAAATTTTGCATTTTAGATATGATAAGTGGAGGCTTAGTAAAGATATGGTGACTGAATTCATGATACATTATTAGAAATGTGTCAGAGGGATGGTGAAAGTCACAAAATTGGGGCCATTTGCAACAAATGTTTACACACTAATTTCAGGGAAAATTAGACATGATAGGCCTCATATTCAATTTTGACCTGCTGTATTTACTTAATCTACTTCATTTACTGTATTAGACATGTAGCCACTTTGTAAAAGGCAAAACAGTCCATATAAATGCATATTAAATGAATATGCCCTACAGATATTACTTAGGTATACACCATAATATTTTTTTTGTTGACGACAACTTTGAAAATGAAGATTTTGTCACAAAATGCTGATATAAATCCTACCAAGAGGTACTTGCACCATATTTTTCAGTTTCCAGTGATAACTGTTAACAAGTGTAGTCATGTGCCAGTGTCTGGGATACCTCAGTGTAGTATTTCTTGATTGGAAGGATGTTTGTAGTAATGACCACTGAATATGCATTATGGATTATTCTGCCATATGTATTACAAGCCAAATGTTAACCTTTTTGGCACATTTTCTGCAATAAACTTGACAAGTATACCAGCATCTGATTACTGAACACAATAAATACATTCAGACAGCATAGAATATTAGCCTATTAGATTTTCTAAGGATAAAAGACCATTTTTGAAAAATGACTGAAGTGTGTAATTTACATAAATGTAGGTGAAATGTATTATTAGAGTACTTAATCTTGTTAAAAACTGTATACTATTTATTTAAAGTGTTTAATTACATTTAGTAGTGATATATTCATTATATTTAGATCTTCTGTCCAATTGCAATAATTGAGAAACTCATTAAAATTCAATATGTAAAAAAAATTAAAATCTCAATATTGACTAACAAAATCCAACTTTTGCTCTTTTTTACCAAATTATTAGCTCAAAACTGTTAAAAAATATTGCAACAACCTGTAGTAACATCAGAGGTCATCTTATGCTATTTTGGAGGATACTGAAATTTAAAAGTTGAAAATTTTAATTTTAATTTTTAATAAATTCAAAAAAAATGTTTTTTAATTTAATAAAATATTTAGAAAATAAATAAATTAGTTTTCATATTCCTTGTGGTATGCACAATCAGTCTGTGTAATTTCACCTCTCTGGTTATAATACTTTCATCAGAATCAAGCATTTAACCGGTGTAATGTGTGAACTATATCAGGCCTCAGACCACAATTAATTTCGCTATATGTTTCTATATAGCCTTAGTGGCTATAACATTTTTATTAATATCAGCAGGCCCGTGAAGTTTTGTATGTACCTTTGCCTGCATGGGGGACACATACCCTGAAAAGGACAACCCCTGTTGTCCAGCTCTTTCTCCCAGCATATTGGTTTAAACAGACACACCCTCTAAACCAGGCCGGAGTACACCCATTTTACACAAAAAGCACTACTTTTGCATGGGCCGGAATTACCACAAACAAGTCTTCAATGTCAACAAGTTACACATGTTTACAAACTACATGCTATCCCCTGTCACTTCAGTCAAACAGTTGCCACTTCATAGCTGTCTGCCATGAAATAATCACAGTCAAACAGCAGACTACTTGCGCGGTGAAACTTCCGGATTTTGGACAACCAAATGGGAAGATAACTGTAATCTGAGGCCTATCAGTCCATTTTTTCCCCTAAAAACTGGCCCACACTAATGCATTCCAATGATATACATATTAAAGCAATGCTCGGTAAGTATCGGTATGTCACCTTTAAACTGAGAGTATACAGAGGCTGTGTTAAAACACCTACCACAGTGCCTTGCCATGGCCAATTTTAGCAATGGAAACTTGAGGGACACCAACTTCAAAATGTAATAACTTTATCAAATTTTGGAATTTCTTCATACAATGAGCAGCTATTTTTTCTTCTACATATGTTCTATCTGCACAGTGTTGTCTTGGAAAGATTTTGAAATATTTATAGGAAAAAAAATCAATCATTAGATTTTACTTCATTTTTAATTAAATATTAAACTTAAATTTAAATTTTTGAGAAACAAAAAAATCTAAAACTGTAAAATTTTGCATTTTAGATATGATAAGTGGAGGCTTAGTAAAGATATGGTGACTGAATTCATGATACATTATTAGAAATGTGTCAGAGGGATGGTGAAAGTCACAAAATTGGGGCCATTTGCAACAAATGTTTACACACTAATTTCAGGGAAAATTAGACATGATAGGCCTCATATTCAATTTTGACCTGCTGTATTTACTTAATCTACTTCATTTACTGTATTAGACATGTAGCCACTTTGTAAAAGGCAAAACAGTCCATATAAATGCATATTAAATGAATATGCCCTACAGATATTACTTAGGTATACACCATAATATTTTTTTTGTTGACGACAACTTTGAAAATGAAGATTTTGTCACAAAATGCTGATATAAATCCTACCAAGAGGTACTTGCACCATATTTTTCAGTTTCCAGTGATAACTGTTAACAAGTGTAGTCATGTGCCAGTGTCTGGGATACCTCAGTGTAGTATTTCTTGATTGGAAGGATGTTTGTAGTAATGACCACTGAATATGCATTATGGATTATTCTGCCATATGTATTACAAGCCAAAAATGTTAACCTTTTTGGCACATTTTCTGCAATAAACTTGACAAGTATACCAGCATCTGATTACTGAACACAATAAATACATTCAGACAGCATAGAATATTAGCCTATTAGATTTTCTAAGGATAAAAGACCATTTTTGAAAAATGACTGAAGTGTGTAATTTACATAAATGTAGGTGAAATGTATTATTAGAGTACTTAATCTTGTTAAAAACTGTATACTATTTATTTAAAGTGTTTAATTACATTTAGTAGTGATATATTCATTATATTTAGATCTTCTGTCCAATTGCAATAATTGAGAAACTCATTAAAATTCAATATGTAAAAAAAATTAAAATCTCAATATTGACTAACAAAATCCAACTTTTGCTCTTTTTTACCAAATTATTAGCTCAAAACTGTTAAAAAATATTGCAACAACCTGTAGTAACATCAGAGGTCATCTTATGCTATTTTGGAGGATACTGAAATTTAAAAGTTGAAAATTTTAATTTTAATTTTTAATAAATTCAAAAAAAATGTTTTTTAATTTAATAAAATATTTAGAAAATAAATAAATTAGTTTTCATATTCCTTGTGGTATGCACAATCAGTCTGTGTAATTTCACCTCTCTGGTTATAATACTTTCATCAGAATCAAGCATTTAACCGGTGTAATGTGTGAACTATATCAGGCCTCAGACCACAATTAATTTCGCTATATGTTTCTATATAGCCTTAGTGGCTATAACATTTTTATTAATATCAGCAGGCCCGTGAAGTTTTGTATGTACCTTTGCCTGCATGGGGGACACATACCCTGAAAAGGACAACCCCTGTTGTCCAGCTCTTTCTCCCAGCATATTGGTTTAAACAGACACACCCTCTAAACCAGGCCGGAGTACACCCATTTTACACAAAAAGCACTACTTTTGCATGGGCCGGAATTACCACAAACAAGTCTTCAATGTCAACAAGTTACACATGTTTACAAACTACATGCTATCCCCTGTCACTTCAGTCAAACAGTTGCCACTTCATAGCTGTCTGCCATGAAATAATCACAGTCAAACAGCAGACTACTTGCGCGGTGAAACTTCCGGATTTTGGACAACCAAATGGGAAGATAACTGTAATCTGAGGCCTATCAGTCCATTTTTTCCCCTAAAAACTGGCCCACACTAATGCATTCCAATGATATACATATTAAAGCAATGCTCGGTAAGTATCGGTATGTCACCTTTAAACTGAGAGTATACAGAGGCTGTGTTAAAACACCTACCACAGTGCCTTGCCATGGCCAATTTTAGCAATGGAAACTTGAGGGACACCAACTTCAAAATGTAATAACTTTATCAAATTTTGGAATTTCTTCATACAATGAGCAGCTATTTTTTCTTCTACATATGTTCTATCTGCACAGTGTTGTCTTGGAAAGATTTTGAAATATTTATAGGAAAAAAAATCAATCATTAGATTTTACTTCATTTTTAATTAAATATTAAACTTAAATTTAAATTTTTGAGAAACAAAAAAATCTAAAACTGTAAAATTTTGCATTTTAGATATGATAAGTGGAGGCTTAGTAAAGATATGGTGACTGAATTCATGATACATTATTAGAAATGTGTCAGAGGGATGGTGAAAGTCACAAAATTGGGGCCATTTGCAACAAATGTTTACACACTAATTTCAGGGAAAATTAGACATGATAGGCCTCATATTCAATTTTGACCTGCTGTATTTACTTAATCTACTTCATTTACTGTATTAGACATGTAGCCACTTTGTAAAAGGCAAAACAGTCCATATAAATGCATATTAATATGAATATGCCCTACAGATATTACTTAGGTATACACCATAATATTTTTTTTGTTGACGACAACTTTGAAAATGAAGATTTTGTCACAAAATGCTGATATAAATCCTACCAAGAGGTACTTGCACCATATTTTTCAGTTTCCAGTGATAACTGTTAACAAGTGTAGTCATGTGCCAGTGTCTGGGATACCTCAGTGTAGTATTTCTTGATTGGAAGGATGTTTGTAGTAATGACCACTGAATATGCATTATGGATTATTCTGCCATATGTATTACAAGCCAAATGTTAACCTTTTTGGCACATTTTCTGCAATAAACTTGACAAGTATACCAGCATCTGATTACTGAACACAATAAATACATTCAGACAGCATAGAATATTAGCCTATTAGATTTTCTAAGGATAAAAGACCATTTTTGAAAAATGACTGAAGTGTGTAATTTACATAAATGTAGGTGAAATGTATTATTAGAGTACTTAATCTTGTTAAAAACTGTATACTATTTATTTAAAGTGTTTAATTACATTTAGTAGTGATATATTCATTATATTTAGATCTTCTGTCCAATTGCAATAATTGAGAAACTCATTAAAATTCAATATGTAAAAAAAATTAAAATCTCAATATTGACTAACAAAATCCAACTTTTGCTCTTTTTTACCAAATTATTAGCTCAAAACTGTTAAAAAATATTGCAACAACCTGTAGTAACATCAGAGGTCATCTTATGCTATTTTGGAGGATACTGAAATTTAAAAGTTGAAAATTTTAATTTTAATTTTTAATAAATTCAAAAAAAATGTTTTTTAATTTAATAAAATATTTAGAAAATAAATAAATTAGTTTTCATATTCCTTGTGGTATGCACAATCAGTCTGTGTAATTTCACCTCTCTGGTTATAATACTTTCATCAGAATCAAGCATTTAACCGGTGTAATGTGTGAACTATATCAGGCCTCAGACCACAATTAATTTCGCTATATGTTTCTATATAGCCTTAGTGGCTATAACATTTTTATTAATATCAGCAGGCCCGTGAAGTTTTGTATGTACCTTTGCCTGCATGGGGGACACATACCCTGAAAAGGACAACCCCTGTTGTCCAGCTCTTTCTCCCAGCATATTGGTTTAAACAGACACACCCTCTAAACCAGGCCGGAGTACACCCATTTTACACAAAAAGCACTACTTTTGCATGGGCCGGAATTACCACAAACAAGTCTTCAATGTCAACAAGTTACACATGTTTACAAACTACATGCTATCCCCTGTCACTTCAGTCAAACAGTTGCCACTTCATAGCTGTCTGCCATGAAATAATCACAGTCAAACAGCAGACTACTTGCGCGGTGAAACTTCCGGATTTTGGACAACCAAATGGGAAGATAACTGTAATCTGAGGCCTATCAGTCCATTTTTTCCCCTAAAAACTGGCCCACACTAATGCATTCCAATGATATACATATTAAAGCAATGCTCGGTAAGTATCGGTATGTCACCTTTAAACTGAGAGTATACAGAGGCTGTGTTAAAACACCTACCACAGTGCCTTGCCATGGCCAATTTTAGCAATGGAAACTTGAGGGACACCAACTTCAAAATGTAATAACTTTATCAAATTTTGGAATTTCTTCATACAATGAGCAGCTATTTTTTCTTCTACATATGTTCTATCTGCACAGTGTTGTCTTGGAAAGATTTTGAAATATTTATAGGAAAAAAAATCAATCATTAGATTTTACTTCATTTTTAATTAAATATTAAACTTAAATTTAAATTTTTGAGAAACAAAAAAATCTAAAACTGTAAAATTTTGCATTTTAGATATGATAAGTGGAGGCTTAGTAAAGATATGGTGACTGAATTCATGATACATTATTAGAAATGTGTCAGAGGGATGGTGAAAGTCACAAAATTGGGGCCATTTGCAACAAATGTTTACACACTAATTTCAGGGAAAATTAGACATGATAGGCCTCATATTCAATTTTGACCTGCTGTATTTACTTAATCTACTTCATTTACTGTATTAGACATGTAGCCACTTTGTAAAAGGCAAAACAGTCCATATAAATGCATATTAAATGAATATGCCCTACAGATATTACTTAGGTATACACCATAATATTTTTTTTGTTGACGACAACTTTGAAAATGAAGATTTTGTCACAAAATGCTGATATAAATCCTCCTACCAAGAGGTACTTGCACCATATTTTTCAGTTTCCAGTGATAACTGTTAACAAGTGTAGTCATGTGCCAGTGTCTGGGATACCTCAGTGTAGTATTTCTTGATTGGAAGGATGTTTGTAGTAATGACCACTGAATATGCATTATGGATTATTCTGCCATATGTATTACAAGCCAAATGTTAACCTTTTTGGCACATTTTCTGCAATAAACTTGACAAGTATACCAGCATCTGATTACTGAACACAATAAATACATTCAGACAGCATAGAATATTAGCCTATTAGATTTTCTAAGGATAAAAGACCATTTTTGAAAAATGACTGAAGTGTGTAATTTACATAAATGTAGGTGAAATGTATTATTAGAGTACTTAATCTTGTTAAAAACTGTATACTATTTATTTAAAGTGTTTAATTACATTTAGTAGTGATATATTCATTATATTTAGATCTTCTGTCCAATTGCAATAATTGAGAAACTCATTAAAATTCAATATGTAAAAAAAATTAAAATCTCAATATTGACTAACAAAATCCAACTTTTGCTCTTTTTTACCAAATTATTAGCTCAAAACTGTTAAAAAATATTGCAACAACCTGTAGTAACATCAGAGGTCATCTTATGCTATTTTGGAGGATACTGAAATTTAAAAGTTGAAAATTTTAATTTTAATTTTTAATAAATTCAAAAAAAATGTTTTTTAATTTAATAAAATATTTAGAAAATAAATAAATTAGTTTTCATATTCCTTGTGGTATGCACAATCAGTCTGTGTAATTTCACCTCTCTGGTTATAATACTTTCATCAGAATCAAGCATTTAACCGGTGTAATGTGTGAACTATATCAGGCCTCAGACCACAATTAATTTCGCTATATGTTTCTATATAGCCTTAGTGGCTATAACATTTTTATTAATATCAGCAGGCCCGTGAAGTTTTGTATGTACCTTTGCCTGCATGGGGGACACATACCCTGAAAAGGACAACCCCTGTTGTCCAGCTCTTTCTCCCAGCATATTGGTTTAAACAGACACACCCTCTAAACCAGGCCGGAGTACACCCATTTTACACAAAAAGCACTACTTTTGCATGGGCCGGAATTACCACAAACAAGTCTTCAATGTCAACAAGTTACACATGTTTACAAACTACATGCTATCCCCTGTCACTTCAGTCAAACAGTTGCCACTTCATAGCTGTCTGCCATGAAATAATCACAGTCAAACAGCAGACTACTTGCGCGGTGAAACTTCCGGATTTTGGACAACCAAATGGGAAGATAACTGTAATCTGAGGCCTATCAGTCCATTTTTTCCCCTAAAAACTGGCCCACACTAATGCATTCCAATGATATACATATTAAAGCAATGCTCGGTAAGTATCGGTATGTCACCTTTAAACTGAGAGTATACAGAGGCTGTGTTAAAACACCTACCACAGTGCCTTGCCATGGCCAATTTTAGCAATGGAAACTTGAGGGACACCAACTTCAAAATGTAATAACTTTATCAAATTTTGGAATTTCTTCATACAATGAGCAGCTATTTTTTCTTCTACATATGTTCTATCTGCACAGTGTTGTCTTGGAAAGATTTTGAAATATTTATAGGAAAAAAAATCAATCATTAGATTTTACTTCATTTTTAATTAAATATTAAACTTAAATTTAAATTTTTGAGAAACAAAAAAATCTAAAACTGTAAAATTTTGCATTTTAGATATGATAAGTGGAGGCTTAGTAAAGATATGGTGACTGAATTCATGATACATTATTAGAAATGTGTCAGAGGGATGGTGAAAGTCACAAAATTGGGGCCATTTGCAACAAATGTTTACACACTAATTTCAGGGAAAATTAGACATGATAGGCCTCATATTCAATTTTGACCTGCTGTATTTACTTAATCTACTTCATTTACTGTATTAGACATGTAGCCACTTTGTAAAAGGCAAAACAGTCCATATAAATGCATATTAAATGAATATGCCCTACAGATATTACTTAGGTATACACCATAATATTTTTTTTGTTGACGACAACTTTGAAAATGAAGATTTTGTCACAAAATGCTGATATAAATCCTACCAAGAGGTACTTGCACCATATTTTTCAGTTTCCAGTGATAACTGTTAACAAGTGTAGTCATGTGCCAGTGTCTGGGATACCTCAGTGTAGTATTTCTTGATTGGAAGGATGTTTGTAGTAATGACCACTGAATATGCATTATGGATTATTCTGCCATATGTATTACAAGCCAAATGTTAACCTTTTTGGCACATTTTCTGCAATAAACTTGACAAGTATACCAGCATCTGATTACTGAACACAATAAATACATTCAGACAGCATAGAATATTAGCCTATTAGATTTTCTAAGGATAAAAGACCATTTTTGAAAAATGACTGAAGTGTGTAATTTACATAAATGTAGGTGAAATGTATTATTAGAGTACTTAATCTTGTTAAAAACTGTATACTATTTATTTAAAGTGTTTAATTACATTTAGTAGTGATATATTCATTATATTTAGATCTTCTGTCCAATTGCAATAATTGAGAAACTCATTAAAATTCAATATGTAAAAAAAATTAAAATCTCAATATTGACTAACAAAATCCAACTTTTGCTCTTTTTTACCAAATTATTAGCTCAAAACTGTTAAAAAATATTGCAACAACCTGTAGTAACATCAGAGGTCATCTTATGCTATTTTGGAGGATACTGAAATTTAAAAGTTGAAAATTTTAATTTTAATTTTTAATAAATTCAAAAAAAATGTTTTTTAATTTAATAAAATATTTAGAAAATAAATAAATTAGTTTTCATATTCCTTGTGGTATGCACAATCAGTCTGTGTAATTTCACCTCTCTGGTTATAATACTTTCATCAGAATCAAGCATTTAACCGGTGTAATGTGTGAACTATATCAGGCCTCAGACCACAATTAATTTCGCTATATGTTTCTATATAGCCTTAGTGGCTATAACATTTTTATTAATATCAGCAGGCCCGTGAAGTTTTGTATGTACCTTTGCCTGCATGGGGGACACATACCCTGAAAAGGACAACCCCTGTTGTCCAGCTCTTTCTCCCAGCATATTGGTTTAAACAGACACACCCTCTAAACCAGGCCGGAGTACACCCATTTTACACAAAAAGCACTACTTTTGCATGGGCCGGAATTACCACAAACAAGTCTTCAATGTCAACAAGTTACACATGTTTACAAACTACATGCTATCCCCTGTCACTTCAGTCAAACAGTTGCCACTTCATAGCTGTCTGCCATGAAATAATCACAGTCAAACAGCAGACTACTTGCGCGGTGAAACTTCCGGATTTTGGACAACCAAATGGGAAGATAACTGTAATCTGAGGCCTATCAGTCCATTTTTTCCCCTAAAAACTGGCCCACACTAATGCATTCCAATGATATACATATTAAAGCAATGCTCGGTAAGTATCGGTATGTCACCTTTAAACTGAGAGTATACAGAGGCTGTGTTAAAACACCTACCACAGTGCCTTGCCATGGCCAATTTTAGCAATGGAAACTTGAGGGACACCAACTTCAAAATGTAATAACTTTATCAAATTTTGGAATTTCTTCATACAATGAGCAGCTATTTTTTCTTCTACATATGTTCTATCTGCACAGTGTTGTCTTGGAAAGATTTTGAAATATTTATAGGAAAAAAAATCAATCATTAGATTTTACTTCATTTTTAATTAAATATTAAACTTAAATTTAAATTTTTGAGAAACAAAAAAATCTAAAACTGTAAAATTTTGCATTTTAGATATGATAAGTGGAGGCTTAGTAAAGATATGGTGACTGAATTCATGATACATTATTAGAAATGTGTCAGAGGGATGGTGAAAGTCACAAAATTGGGGCCATTTGCAACAAATGTTTACACACTAATTTCAGGGAAAATTAGACATGATAGGCCTCATATTCAATTTTGACCTGCTGTATTTACTTAATCTACTTCATTTACTGTATTAGACATGTAGCCACTTTGTAAAAGGCAAAACAGTCCATATAAATGCATATTAATATGAATATGCCCTACAGATATTACTTAGGTATACACCATAATATTTTTTTTGTTGACGACAACTTTGAAAATGAAGATTTTGTCACAAAATGCTGATATAAATCCTACCAAGAGGTACTTGCACCATATTTTTCAGTTTCCAGTGATAACTGTTAACAAGTGTAGTCATGTGCCAGTGTCTGGGATACCTCAGTGTAGTATTTCTTGATTGGAAGGATGTTTGTAGTAATGACCACTGAATATGCATTATGGATTATTCTGCCATATGTATTACAAGCCAAATGTTAACCTTTTTGGCACATTTTCTGCAATAAACTTGACAAGTATACCAGCATCTGATTACTGAACACAATAAATACATTCAGACAGCATAGAATATTAGCCTATTAGATTTTCTAAGGATAAAAGACCATTTTTGAAAAATGACTGAAGTGTGTAATTTACATAAATGTAGGTGAAATGTATTATTAGAGTACTTAATCTTGTTAAAAACTGTATACTATTTATTTAAAGTGTTTAATTACATTTAGTAGTGATATATTCATTATATTTAGATCTTCTGTCCAATTGCAATAATTGAGAAACTCATTAAAATTCAATATGTAAAAAAAATTAAAATCTCAATATTGACTAACAAAATCCAACTTTTGCTCTTTTTTACCAAATTATTAGCTCAAAACTGTTAAAAAATATTGCAACAACCTGTAGTAACATCAGAGGTCATCTTATGCTATTTTGGAGGATACTGAAATTTAAAAGTTGAAAATTTTAATTTTAATTTTTAATAAATTCAAAAAAAATGTTTTTTAATTTAATAAAATATTTAGAAAATAAATAAATTAGTTTTCATATTCCTTGTGGTATGCACAATCAGTCTGTGTAATTTCACCTCTCTGGTTATAATACTTTCATCAGAATCAAGCATTTAACCGGTGTAATGTGTGAACTATATCAGGCCTCAGACCACAATTAATTTCGCTATATGTTTCTATATAGCCTTAGTGGCTATAACATTTTTATTAATATCAGCAGGCCCGTGAAGTTTTGTATGTACCTTTGCCTGCATGGGGGACACATACCCTGAAAAGGACAACCCCTGTTGTCCAGCTCTTTCTCCCAGCATATTGGTTTAAACAGACACACCCTCTAAACCAGGCCGGAGTACACCCATTTTACACAAAAAGCACTACTTTTGCATGGGCCGGAATTACCACAAACAAGTCTTCAATGTCAACAAGTTACACATGTTTACAAACTACATGCTATCCCCTGTCACTTCAGTCAAACAGTTGCCACTTCATAGCTGTCTGCCATGAAATAATCACAGTCAAACAGCAGACTACTTGCGCGGTGAAACTTCCGGATTTTGGACAACCAAATGGGAAGATAACTGTAATCTGAGGCCTATCAGTCCATTTTTTCCCCTAAAAACTGGCCCACACTAATGCATTCCAATGATATACATATTAAAGCAATGCTCGGTAAGTATCGGTATGTCACCTTTAAACTGAGAGTATACAGAGGCTGTGTTAAAACACCTACCACAGTGCCTTGCCATGGCCAATTTTAGCAATGGAAACTTGAGGGACACCAACTTCAAAATGTAATAACTTTATCAAATTTTGGAATTTCTTCATACAATGAGCAGCTATTTTTTCTTCTACATATGTTCTATCTGCACAGTGTTGTCTTGGAAAGATTTTGAAATATTTATAGGAAAAAAAATCAATCATTAGATTTTACTTCATTTTTAATTAAATATTAAACTTAAATTTAAATTTTTGAGAAACAAAAAAATCTAAAACTGTAAAATTTTGCATTTTAGATATGATAAGTGGAGGCTTAGTAAAGATATGGTGACTGAATTCATGATACATTATTAGAAATGTGTCAGAGGGATGGTGAAAGTCACAAAATTGGGGCCATTTGCAACAAATGTTTACACACTAATTTCAGGGAAAATTAGACATGATAGGCCTCATATTCAATTTTGACCTGCTGTATTTACTTAATCTACTTCATTTACTGTATTAGACATGTAGCCACTTTGTAAAAGGCAAAACAGTCCATATAAATGCATATTAAATGAATATGCCCTACAGATATTACTTAGGTATACACCATAATATTTTTTTTGTTGACGACAACTTTGAAAATGAAGATTTTGTCACAAAATGCTGATATAAATCCTACCAAGAGGTACTTGCACCATATTTTTCAGTTTCCAGTGATAACTGTTAACAAGTGTAGTCATGTGCCAGTGTCTGGGATACCTCAGTGTAGTATTTCTTGATTGGAAGGATGTTTGTAGTAATGACCACTGAATATGCATTATGGATTATTCTGCCATATGTATTACAAGCCAAATGTTAACCTTTTTGGCACATTTTCTGCAATAAACTTGACAAGTATACCAGCATCTGATTACTGAACACAATAAATACATTCAGACAGCATAGAATATTAGCCTATTAGATTTTCTAAGGATAAAAGACCATTTTTGAAAAATGACTGAAGTGTGTAATTTACATAAATGTAGGTGAAATGTATTATTAGAGTACTTAATCTTGTTAAAAACTGTATACTATTTATTTAAAGTGTTTAATTACATTTAGTAGTGATATATTCATTATATTTAGATCTTCTGTCCAATTGCAATAATTGAGAAACTCATTAAAATTCAATATGTAAAAAAAATTAAAATCTCAATATTGACTAACAAAATCCAACTTTTGCTCTTTTTTACCAAATTATTAGCTCAAAACTGTTAAAAAATATTGCAACAACCTGTAGTAACATCAGAGGTCATCTTATGCTATTTTGGAGGATACTGAAATTTAAAAGTTGAAAATTTTAATTTTAATTTTTAATAAATTCAAAAAAAATGTTTTTTAATTTAATTAAAATATTTAGAAAATAAATAAATTAGTTTTCATATTCCTTGTGGTATGCACAATCAGTCTGTGTAATTTCACCTCTCTGGTTATAATACTTTCATCAGAATCAAGCATTTAACCGGTGTAATGTGTGAACTATATCAGGCCTCAGACCACAATTAATTTCGCTATATGTTTCTATATAGCCTTAGTGGCTATAACATTTTTATTAATATCAGCAGGCCCGTGAAGTTTTGTATGTACCTTTGCCTGCATGGGGGACACATACCCTGAAAAGGACAACCCCTGTTGTCCAGCTCTTTCTCCCAGCATATTGGTTTAAACAGACACACCCTCTAAACCAGGCCGGAGTACACCCATTTTACACAAAAAGCACTACTTTTGCATGGGCCGGAATTACCACAAACAAGTCTTCAATGTCAACAAGTTACACATGTTTACAAACTACATGCTATCCCCTGTCACTTCAGTCAAACAGTTGCCACTTCATAGCTGTCTGCCATGAAATAATCACAGTCAAACAGCAGACTACTTGCGCGGTGAAACTTCCGGATTTTGGACAACCAAATGGGAAGATAACTGTAATCTGAGGCCTATCAGTCCATTTTTTCCCCTAAAAACTGGCCCACACTAATGCATTCCAATGATATACATATTAAAGCAATGCTCGGTAAGTATCGGTATGTCACCTTTAAACTGAGAGTATACAGAGGCTGTGTTAAAACACCTACCACAGTGCCTTGCCATGGCCAATTTTAGCAATGGAAACTTGAGGGACACCAACTTCAAAATGTAATAACTTTATCAAATTTTGGAATTTCTTCATACAATGAGCAGCTATTTTTTCTTCTACATATGTTCTATCTGCACAGTGTTGTCTTGGAAAGATTTTGAAATATTTATAGGAAAAAAAATCAATCATTAGATTTTACTTCATTTTTAATTAAATATTAAACTTAAATTTAAATTTTTGAGAAACAAAAAAATCTAAAACTGTAAAATTTTGCATTTTAGATATGATAAGTGGAGGCTTAGTAAAGATATGGTGACTGAATTCATGATACATTATTAGAAATGTGTCAGAGGGATGGTGAAAGTCACAAAATTGGGGCCATTTGCAACAAATGTTTACACACTAATTTCAGGGAAAATTAGACATGATAGGCCTCATATTCAATTTTGACCTGCTGTATTTACTTAATCTACTTCATTTACTGTATTAGACATGTAGCCACTTTGTAAAAGGCAAAACAGTCCATATAAATGCATATTAAATGAATATGCCCTACAGATATTACTTAGGTATACACCATAATATTTTTTTTGTTGACGACAACTTTGAAAATGAAGATTTTGTCACAAAATGCTGATATAAATCCTACCAAGAGGTACTTGCACCATATTTTTCAGTTTCCAGTGATAACTGTTAACAAGTGTAGTCATGTGCCAGTGTCTGGGATACCTCAGTGTAGTATTTCTTGATTGGAAGGATGTTTGTAGTAATGACCACTGAATATGCATTATGGATTATTCTGCCATATGTATTACAAGCCAAATGTTAACCTTTTTGGCACATTTTCTGCAATAAACTTGACAAGTATACCAGCATCTGATTACTGAACACAATAAATACATTCAGACAGCATAGAATATTAGCCTATTAGATTTTCTAAGGATAAAAGACCATTTTTGAAAAATGACTGAAGTGTGTAATTTACATAAATGTAGGTGAAATGTATTATTAGAGTACTTAATCTTGTTAAAAACTGTATACTATTTATTTAAAGTGTTTAATTACATTTAGTAGTGATATATTCATTATATTTAGATCTTCTGTCCAATTGCAATAATTGAGAAACTCATTAAAATTCAATATGTAAAAAAAATTAAAATCTCAATATTGACTAACAAAATCCAACTTTTGCTCTTTTTTACCAAATTATTAGCTCAAAACTGTTAAAAAATATTGCAACAACCTGTAGTAACATCAGAGGTCATCTTATGCTATTTTGGAGGATACTGAAATTTAAAAGTTGAAAATTTTAATTTTAATTTTTAATAAATTCAAAAAAAATGTTTTTTAATTTAATAAAATATTTAGAAAATAAATAAATTAGTTTTCATATTCCTTGTGGTATGCACAATCAGTCTGTGTAATTTCACCTCTCTGGTTATAATACTTTCATCAGAATCAAGCATTTAACCGGTGTAATGTGTGAACTATATCAGGCCTCAGACCACAATTAATTTCGCTATATGTTTCTATATAGCCTTAGTGGCTATAACATTTTTATTAATATCAGCAGGCCCGTGAAGTTTTGTATGTACCTTTGCCTGCATGGGGGACACATACCCTGAAAAGGACAACCCCTGTTGTCCAGCTCTTTCTCCCAGCATATTGGTTTAAACAGACACACCCTCTAAACCAGGCCGGAGTACACCCATTTTACACAAAAAGCACTACTTTTGCATGGGCCGGAATTACCACAAACAAGTCTTCAATGTCAACAAGTTACACATGTTTACAAACTACATGCTATCCCCTGTCACTTCAGTCAAACAGTTGCCACTTCATAGCTGTCTGCCATGAAATAATCACAGTCAAACAGCAGACTACTTGCGCGGTGAAACTTCCGGATTTTGGACAACCAAATGGGAAGATAACTGTAATCTGAGGCCTATCAGTCCATTTTTTCCCCTAAAAACTGGCCCACACTAATGCATTCCAATGATATACATATTAAAGCAATGCTCGGTAAGTATCGGTATGTCACCTTTAAACTGAGAGTATACAGAGGCTGTGTTAAAACACCTACCACAGTGCCTTGCCATGGCCAATTTTAGCAATGGAAACTTGAGGGACACCAACTTCAAAATGTAATAACTTTATCAAATTTTGGAATTTCTTCATACAATGAGCAGCTATTTTTTCTTCTACATATGTTCTATCTGCACAGTGTTGTCTTGGAAAGATTTTGAAATATTTATAGGAAAAAAAAAATCAATCATTAGATTTTACTTCATTTTTAATTAAATATTAAACTTAAATTTAAATTTTTGAGAAACAAAAAAATCTAAAACTGTTTTCCAGTGATAACTGTTAACAAGTGTAGTCATGTGCCAGTGTCTGGGATACCTCAGTGTAGTATTTCTTGATTGGAAGGATGTTTGTAGTAATGACCACTGAATATGCATTATGGATTATTCTGCCATATGTATTACAAGCCAAATGTTAACCTTTTTGGCACATTTTCTGCAATAAACTTGACAAGTATACCAGCATCTGATTACTGAACACAATAAATACATTCAGACAGCATA
>NW_024535475.1:0-13948 GCF_016097555.1 Gigantopelta aegis
TATGTTCTTCATGAAGGACGGAGGAATCCAAAACGTTTAATACCTTCTTTTGGCATTTGATGTATACTCCTTTATACATATTCAGTAAGGAATACATAAACGCTCCATAGTCATCTCTATCATATATGGTACTTCTTTTGCTTGAGGGTCTCTAGTTTTCAGGATAAGCCATAGTAGGATGGGCTTCCTTTACAGCCTTTTGCTGTACGCTTCACAGAATAAGTGCTCCTTCTATTCGCCTGTTGAATCCATTTACAGCATTTTGAGCACTTTGAAAATTTTGTTTGATCAAGAACATGTCTAAATGATGATAACTCTGCAGTGAGTTTCTTCAGGAGAGTATGTACTTAACCTTTACACCAAGAATTGCTTTTTGGCTTCCTCAATTTGGCCTTCATAAATACTTTCTTTTTGTCCCACTAATTTTTTACAAGTTTATGAGTGACTCTCCACATGCAAGCCGTTCAATAATAATTTTAGAGTTTTTGGAACAAGTTTTTATTAGCAGACTGGAGAACGGTTTTTTTGGCTAGTGGTGAATAAAAGACATCATATTGAATCACAATTGGTTTGCCCTTTGTTGATTTCTGGTACTTCTGTACCCTGTCATCTAACAGCAGTGTTTTTTCTTCTTCTTGATCATTATGATCGCTAAAAGACAAATGAAGTCCTTTTTTTTAAATGGGGGAAGAGTACAGGACTATCTTACGTTAAAATATCATCCCTAGAGATAATGTAAAGGTCAGGTAAGTCTTCCATGTAAAAGACTTCTGTAACACTTTCTAGATTTGGTAATGTTAGCGTGTCTCTTGTAGCTACAGCATCACCTAGTATTGTGTTTTCACCTTTGTGTACAAACCTTGCTACAAATTTCATACTGTTTTCATGACCATGGCCACGTTTTAGGCTCTTGTACTAATGCAATGAAACTGTAAAAAAAACAAAATCCCAACATTGGTAATGAAGTGTTTACAACATCATAAGGACTTCTCTGCCTCCTTGAGAATTTGCACTCGCTCATCATTTGAGGCCACAAGCAAATTTGAGCATTTTTCCCTTGTTATCTTTTAATAATGGGTTAATGCTGGTTTTCTGGTACAAAGAATACTGATATTTCCACAGTGACATTAGTCAAACTTGGTTTGGCAATACAAATGAAGAGGGGAACACCAAATGCATCACAAACTGAGCTATTATCATTTTGAAGCTTACAAAGCAAGGATACAATATAGTGTTTACCTACAAAATAATTAGAAGTAATTTATTGTTTTTAACAACTAATTAAACTAACCCAGTTTCACCGCCAATGCCTATGGCTGCAGAAGAGGAGTGACCTGGTTTTTCCGGTTGTATTAGAGCTATAGGCAATAGACAAATCTCTGCAATATCTACTTTATTCTCAAGTAGAATACACAAATAGAAATAACGTTTTTTTCTATCGATCTCGTTTCTTCATGAATCAACTTTGTCAAACCTTTAGAAATTTTTCCAAAGCTAAGCCCACGTTTAAAAACGTTCCCAAGATTTTAAATCAAAAAGAAGAATTTCCATAGATTGACGTAAAACATCTACAAAATCTATGGCATTCTGTATCAATTGGACCTGATTTTAGAACAATCAGGCTTATGATATCTGTTCGCTTCTTGTAAGTCCTCATTAGAAAAAAGAACAATTTTGATCAAATCTCTTCTCATCTTTGGACTACATTCCAACACAAATGTTGCCATTAGCTTTATCATCAAACTGGCCTCACTACTTTCTTCAAAAATCATAACACTTTTCTGATTTTTTTGTTTCAGCCTTGCACATATGATAGATGCAATTTGTTTACTGTTCTCAACTGCAAACTTGACCAGTGGTCTCACAAGATACTGACTGTCGACATTTAGGAATAAAAATCAAATGTGTTCCATATGTTTATCTTCAAATGATATAATAAATTTTTTAACACAAATCAGGATGTAGTATGTAAACCAGTCTTGCAAGAAGAGAACTCTGTATACAGCAGGCAAAGATACTTTCTGATCACATAGTAAACTCTAATGGAGACTAGGATGGTTACTTTGATAATATGGAGATACTGTAAGAAGATATTCAGCACTTTCTATTTTGTGTCATAGATAATGAGGGAAAACTGTTAACCAGTTACACATTTTACCACCGTTAAGTGTTACTATTTGCTGAGGTAAGATATGTACAGGGAGAAGAAAAGGGCATTCTAAGAATAAATAATAGCATTGTGATGTGGTACTGGAAATCCAAAATAACTCACCATACTCAACAGCAACATCAATGCTTCAATGAGAGATTTATTCTTTTGCAAAACTAAAGTGCTCTGGAAAGTATCCGAGTATGAGTAACAGAACTTTGGGGTCACTGCCTCTTCCAATATTTTTGAGCAATGTCTGAGTAAAAAATTCCATTGTTTCAATAGTGACCCCATTCTTTACAACATCTTGCAATATACAAAATGTTCTAATTAACAAGTAAGATCAAATTGTTTATCTCTGGACAGTTACTAACTTTAAATGGTTTCATTCTGATGTTGTAGCCCTAGTCATAGGGCTCACGTGACTTATAGTTATAAGAAGTGATTCTAATACTTATCTTCCGTACAGCCTAAAATGATAGTAAAGAACTATCACTCACACAAAGCAACTACAACTCTAAATGAATTCTACTTTCAAATACTTTACTCATATAGAATTCACGACTAGTTAATCACACTAATTCAATAACTACTTAATAGCATTCATATTTCCTACTAATACTCCTAACACATGATTTCTTATAATACTATTAGTTTCTTGGTATTATTGAACATACAATTCTCTCTTACCTGGACACTTCTTGGGTGTATGTAGCCTTCAAGAAATCACCTAAATGCTTACAAGTGCATATTCCATGTATCACAGCTTCAGGAAGTTTAGCGTGATGCTCTTTCTGTTAGCCAACCTATATAAGTGGTATAATTTAAACACATGGGGTGATTTCAAGGAACCTGTTTCTAAACAAACTGAATACACACCATATATAGTCCATTTACAAAAGGTGGTTGTATTCTAATAAATATCCAATACATAATTATACAAACATAAGTTTTATTCATGGTACAGTGCAAGTAACAGTTATGAATTTACCTTATAACTCATGAGCCTGTCTGGTTATATAAACTGACATATTTAATATTCACTGATCAATTAGTGTAAATAGTTCCTTGATGAAATATGTTGCACTTGATATTTAGCTAGTACTTCATACTTCTGCCTCTCGAAATATCATTGTTGTCTTATCATTAATGCCCCTCCTATAGATTAAAATCTTTCAAAACTATGAATTTTACATAACACAAAAAATGAAACAAAAATTGATGCCATGAACCAAATTAAATAAAGTATCAAACACATTTCATTTTGTAATCTTGTCCTGACCATCGAGTACGAAAAAGATTTCTCAGTACTACTACTTGACCACACTCCACTGTTTATTACAACCAGACAGTATGTTACTGACCAAAAAAGGACACTGTCTTATTGCTCTCTAAAGTATAACGATGTCTTGCCTCGCGCTCTGAAAAACTGTTTGGTCAGCAACCACTTTACTCAAATGATGGGTAACATTAGAAAGTAGAAAACTATAAAAATCTGACATATCACAGTCCATCTATAGCAATACTTTACATGTATATTATCGAGTTATATGTACATAGACACTGCCTCATGTGGTAAGAAAAACATCTTTACAAAAACAATACTATAGCCATGTCAGTTTAGACACATATGATGTTATATAACTCATTGCTTCCGTTATATGCATCAGAGGTCTGTCATAAAAAACATTATTTACAATAACAAACATTATCTTCACTTTCAACATATGAACACAAAACTATTCTGAATTTATAAGGAAACAGAACACACATACAACTTTTTTAAATGCCCTTTAAAAAATTAACTAGTAGATAATTTTTACCCTTAAGTCCTGGCATCTTATATCAAGGGACAACAACAGTCTTGAGACATTGTATTAGTACCAAAAATCTTTTTCAAAAATCATTGTTATCTACAAGACATAAAAGAACAATAAAAGATTACATATCAATTAAAAAAGGCAAAGCATCATTGTCCCCTACATTATAGTCTAAACAAAAACATGATTTCCACTAGGAATACAATAACGCCATTCATCTTTCAATACACATACATATAGACATGATACCATAAATATTCCTTTAGGCAAAATTACGGTAGGTACCTAACACCAATATGTAAAAAATTAAAGTGTAGTGTACCAGTAGTTACAATGAAATTATAGTAGTGTACCATGTACATTACAGGGTAGTGTACCATGTAACATTACAGGGAGTTTTCCATGTAACATTGACAGGTAGTGTACCATGTAAACATTATTCAGGTAGTGTCCAATGTAAAAAAATTAATACAGGGTGTGTACATGTATAAAATTACAGGTATTGTACCATGTTAAAAGTGATCAGGTAGGGTACGTGTACACATTACTGGTAGGGTACCATGTAAAAGTAAGGTAGTGTACCATATAATTATGGTTGTGTACATGTAATACATTACAGGTAGTATGACCAGGTTAAAAATGATAGGAGCGACCATGGTAAAAAGTACAGGTAGTGTCCCATAGATATCTACAGGGGTAGCGTTAATCATATATGCATTAATGGTGTAGTTGTACCCTTGTCAAAATTAAATTGCTGTAGTTTGTACCTTTAGTAAAATTATAGGTAGGGCTAACCATGTAAAATTACCTAGGTTGTATTACAAGTAAAATTATAGGGTAGATGTACCATGTAAAGTTATAGTGAGTGTCCATGTAAAAGTACAGGTAGTTACAATACCATATATATTTATTGGTAGTGTACCAGTAAAATTTACAGATAGCCACAATCCATAGTAAAAATTATCGGTAGTGTACCATGTAAAATTATACAATAGTATACACTAGCCACAATATTTTAGGTAGCATGTACCATAGTAAAATTATAGGTAGCTAACATGTAAAGCTACAGGTAGTGCAATACCAGTATATGTTGCAACCATAGGTCTGACCAAATATGGTCAAAATCGTTTTTTTATCACCTTATTGTTTGCCTCTGTAATATTAAATTTCATTCCAGTTTTAGGTTTTTGTTTTTTTTTGGGGCATAAATACATTTTTTTATTTTGATAGTTTAATTTTGGTCACAGAGATTTTACTGTTTGAGGGTTGGAAATCAATAACATTCTAATTTACATAGTGATGGATGTTGTTAGATACCATTGTCAAAATACGCACCCAGAATGGTTTGCCGAGAGAAAACCCTACAGAGTTCGTTGGCCATTCTCATGGTAACCATTAAATTTCTGTGTTCAGTACTGTATCCTATTAATATATCAGATGGAGATTGTCCTGTGTTGTTACAGTGTATGACAATATTGTCTTTCTGCATCCTGTCACTTAGGGTTGGCAAAAACAGTCCTACATAACACAAGTCACCTTCCGGACAATATTGGTGTACAGATGAAGACAATAGCCACAATAGGTAGTACTTATGGCAGATACAATAGCTTACTAATACAGTAGTAACCTCATATGTAATAATTTAGTTTCAATTAAGGTGACCCAATAGCCAGCAATATTGTACCTACTTTAATACAATTCCTCTTTCCGTCATATTGTCAGAAGTCATATACAATTTCCACAATATTTTAGTTATGTCCGTAATGAAAGGAAAGATATTTACATGACAATGCAAGTAGAGGTCAATAGCCACACATCTGCTAGTACAATAAACCACACATTACCACTTTCAATAGTGTACCAGTCATATACAATAACAACACTAACATGCTAGTTCCTATACTGACAATAGCCAACATATGTAGTGAAAGTGTAAGCTCTCAGTACATGGGAAGATGAACATTAGCACATCAACTGAACTTGCTGCGTCAAGTAGTACACTTGTAGTCTACAATATACAATGAGCCACAGATTTGTAGTAATTAAGTTCATAGCACAATAATGTAGTACAATAACCAATAGCCACAATCATTATAAAAAAGTCATACAATTTACACCAATATTGTCAGTACCTTTAGTAAAAGTGTAATACCATAATTCAATTTCATTTAATTATTGTAATACAATAATCAACAAGGTTGTATCCTGACACATATCCTTTGCTAGTACAGTAGTAGTATAAGATATTGTCCAAACCTCAATACTTTGTTGCAACTGTTAGTGGTATGACCATTCATGAGTAAACCCTTGACATTATCACAACGGTATGTGAGTTCCTCTGTAATGTTATGGCCCACTGCTAATTTATATATCAGGTAAAATCTTATCTAATGTCAACTTACATTAAGAGGAAGTTAGGATTGGGAACATGTATGTTAGTATGCACTTTGATCTAGATTTGTGTTATAACATGAGTAATACTGGTCTTATATGTCTAGATAGGACCAGAGATTTTCTTAGTTTTAACTTACTGTACCTACTGAGTATTGTGAACTGATAATATGTGTTATACAGTGTATCAACAGTAATAGTTGTCCTCATGTTAGATTTAAATTAACTGAGCAAAACAATAGTAAGTAAGCAATAGGCAAACCCAATCGTATATTCCTGACAAAGTTATGGGGACAAAACTTCAACAGTATACATTTTGTGCTTCTTGATATGTAAAAATGGAATGATGTCTTGTAAACATGAAACAGAATGTAACATTATAAATATAAAATCAAATATTTAGAAAACACATTATACACATTACACACACTTGGATAAGCCATTGAGCCATTAAAAGTCAACTTTAGCATGTATCGCTCATAACAAAAAAGCAAGTGATGTCTTGTAAACATGAACCGAAAATAGCATCACATGTATTCTTACAAAATAAACAATATATTGTCTTCCACTTTCAAATGTGAATGCAAACGATTTATTTAATGAGCAATTACTGCCAAGGAACATCATTAGTGCCCTGGCCTTTAATTAGCATTCAAACTAATTAGATGAGTTACAAACTTAAGTCCTTATATCCACTATATAGTAGGTGCATCTATTGTATAATTAATTGGAAAGGTGTAGGGTTTGATCCTCCTTTGCCTCACTCCACAAAAATAATATAACATAAACAAAATATCACGTATTACAATGCAATTTAAAACATAAAAACAATTTTCTCTAAAGCACACAACAGCCATTGCCCTTTACATTGACATGATACCACCAATTTTTATGTATAGTATTAGATACATCAAATTTCAAAAAAGAAGTACAAATGAAAACATTCCTTATTTTAAACTTTTCCAAGTTAAAGTCTATTAATAAAAAATAATTGAACAGGATAGTGACATAATACTAGACATAGTAGAATAATTACATTTTGGCACAAAGGCTTGGGGGTCAAATACATGGAGTATTTGTATTAGCTGTATTTAAATATTTTAGGAGTATTTGTATTTGTATTGATTGAATTTTTGAAACAGGAAAATATTTGTATTTGTATTCAAAATACTCAGAATCGTCAAATACCCTTTTAAATTTTTGTTTCTTCTGCAAGATTCTTGTAAGATCAATGGAAACCTATAAGTACCAACAAGTTATGATAATATCTGCATATCTGTGACAAAACATTGGAGAACTTTGTTATTAGATGCAGTCAATAATTGTAATGAGTAGGTTGAATTATCTGTAAAATCAAATAATGGTAGTTCTGCGATAGTACAAAGAAGGATTGAAAAGTATTTATACTTTTCAAAGTATTGTAGTGGTATTTAAAATACATTCCTGTTGAGAAGTATTTTTTGTAGTTTGTATTTAATATTTGAGGAGTAGTATTTTATTGTATTTAATACTATTCAATGTATTTGACCCTCATCCCGTAGCCCATTATGTATTCTTATGTAAATCAAAACCAAACATCTGTAATGGAATGGCTAATGTCACTTTCAAAGGTTCTATGTACATGAATAAGTTTGCAGCTTTGTTGTGTTTTAAAATCAAACCCCAGGAAGTAAACTATAGGTTTAATTGATAATTAAGACAAATTCTTAACCCTATTCTAGATGAAAAAGAATGACAAGCAATCGTGTAGATTAGGCTACATATATAATGTTTGTATACACTAAAAAAATTATGAATTATTCAATTTATTTAATTTATAATTCTCAATAATTAATACATCTAATAGCTACTTGTTTTGTTTCTCGGTTGTTTTCTTAGTTTGGGATCAGGAAGAAGTTCATCAATGTATGCGTATTCTTCTTCAGTGAATGAAATATGTCATGTCAGGCTAGATCAAATGTTTCTTCTCTTTCATCTTGACCTGCTAGTAATCCTCGTAACTTCTGAAAAACTTCGTTAACTTTTGACAGTTGCGAAGTATAACTGGTTATCGACATTTAAAGCCAAGTTAACCCAACTTGTGATATAGAGATCAACCTCTTGAGAACGATAGAGAGGTAATTGTATAGGGACCCCCCCCAGGGGGTTATTAGACTATCACCAAATCAGGTGACAGATGAGGGAGCTTTTTAAATCTTCAATCAAATTTTACTGCCTTCCATTTGAGAGATAGAACATATTTGTTCACGTTTCTTGAAGCGTTCATATTGATCTCTTTTTTCTTTGTGTTCTGAACTATTGATGGTGATTAGTCATAGTTGCTTTCATTGGGCGTGCTATAATTTGCCCGTTCAAAATACGACACGTTGAGCAGTTGTGTCTCAGCCTTTCCACTTATTTTGCTTGAAATACTAACTTTACATATCCAACAGAAATTGTTTTTCAATCTTGTTCTCTTTCAATTTCACTAGAATGTCATTTCCTTCATTAATTGTGGAGGAATACACAACTGTTTTTTCTTTCTTTCGCTTCTTCTTCGTCTTCATGTCCACCTTCTTGTGGTTCATCTTCTGCTTCTCTTCCTCTTGCATGTCCTTCATTTCATCCTTTTTGTCTTCTTCTTCTTGTCCTTCTTTTTCTAGATGTTCTCTCTTTCCACTTTTCCTTCTTGTTCTCCTTCTTCTTCTCCCATTAATACAATTTGAGGATGTTTTTAAACAAAGTATAATCTACCTGTACTGGGTTTTTAATGGAAGGTTGGCAACATGGGTACATCGTCAAGTTGTTGAACATACAAATAGTTCAAATCATGAGATGGAAAAATTTGGCACATTTCTGAGTTTTTCACTCTTTCCAATAATGTGCGTGACATTACAAACAACGAGAAAAAAAAAAAACAACAATTGTGGAACATGTGAAATTGAAGTGAGTGTACTATAGACATAGTTACGTAATTTGGTTTTCTTGTATGGTCTCTGTAAACTGTCCATTTTGGTTTGTAACAAAACCAACATTTGTGAACAGGCTCCTTTTCAAGGTTAGGTCTAGCTATGTAAAGGTTTGCAGTTGCTGTTAAGATTAAAACAATGTAATACATTGATACTATTTCATTATCATTGTTTTACTGCCGCGATCCAAAATCTTACAATCACTGTTAAGTTGCCCAAGTAAAAAAATTCAAAATTTTTGTAAAAAGATGTTAAAGCATAGCCGAACCTAATCTAGATAAATCAATTTTATTCTGTTGAGCTTCTTCTACACATGCCTTTATAAGAAAAAAGGTTTACCTTGATTGTTCAATAAATCAAAAGTGAATATGACATGTATAAATATTTTAGGATAAAGAACATTTTCTTCCATGGCAAGAGAAGCAAGATATAATAAGGCAGTACTCTGAACAATAACAATAAACAGATAAGGGGATTATCATCAGAAATAGTATCTCGTACTTTCATCTGAAAAGGCTACTGATCTAAGCATCTTCTTATAAACCATTTCTATAGGCCTTTCAAGACACTTACCTTCAAAGCAATTCCATCACAAGATCTAATCCAATAGTAAAATGTGAGTGATTTTCTACTATTTATACCAGTCACAAAATGTGGTGATGGTGAAATGAAGATGATAGTCGTGCATATAAAGCTTTGGTGTTGCTGTAAAGCTATCAAACATAGTCTCCACATTTTTCATCAACTCATCAAGAGACACTACTGTTGCTGGGTTCTGGAGCATACTAGTACATTCCAATCTTCAACATGTCATATAATAGCAGTCAGATTTTGAAGTGAAAGAAGATGATGTTTCTTCCCAAGCATGATTGTGAACTGACACTCAGTGGAGAGAGAAAGATTAACTAAATTGTGGAATTGGCCCTACGATTCAGGATAACAGCCTAGACTCTCATTTAGTTCTACAATATGCTAAGTGTCTCTTAACAGGATAATGAGTAAAAGAGTGCTCTGGCATTCATTCCATGGAATTAAACCTTGTTGCTAGCACTTCGACGAAAAGATTTATGAAGAATAAACTTTGACAAATGTTTTAGATATGGCTTCGGCAGTTGCTGGATTCCAGCCATTCTATGCAATATTGAGAAAAGTGTTCCATTTTCACAATGTCCGACAATATATAATTCTTTTATAATGGCCTTTAGTTTTGTGGACAATTTAAATGATGGATGTTTAAGCCAATAAGCTTGGTAAGGTGGAAGTAAATAAAGACCATTAATTAATTTTTGTATCTGATTTAACTGGAAGCAGTGGCTAATTTGGCTATTTTCATTATCTGTTAAATTCTGAGATGTTTTGGCAAAAGCTTTTGATAATCTCACTGGCTATTAAACAGTAATCTAACACTTCATTTGGAGACATTTCATAACCACCTATTTCAAAAAGAGTGTTAACTGTTTCTAGCAAGCCAGATTCCACTTTTAATTCTTCATGAATGTAGTGATTTTTCAAATAGCTCTTTTGCTTTTAAGACATGCAGCAGTATCATGATGTAACTTTGCCCTTGAAGCAAGAATGTCTGTGCTAATATAAATGGAAAGTCCCACAGTTATTCTGCATGAATGTTAATGTGTTTGTTATGTCATCAGTGATTCTTCTTGTTTTAATTGAGCATAAATTTGACACAACAAAAATTGAAACAGTTGCTTTTTTCTTTCACATTTTTTCTGCAATTTCTATTCCACGTCTATAAAACCCATGATGAAAAACAAGTAGAAATGCATCTCCCCATACATTTCTTAACCAACTTGTATGGGTAAGATGTCTTCATAGAAAACCATTTAATCCCAAATACTTGATTTTAAGGAAGCTATCTTCTAGATGGTTAACAGCTACTTTTACTGCATCTCTATCCCCAGAAGTGTGTGTAATGTTTAACACACTCATAAGCAAATTATTGATTTGAAAGCCCCTCAAGTTAAGCTTATCTCCATATTCACAGCTTTCTCTAAAGCTTTAATTTTGTACCACAAAACGCAAACCATTGATTACCCAGCTATACATTTGCTTTAATTCACAGACTCTAATGGAAATTTTCAGCATCTTTTGCATGAAGATATGCATCACTAGCTTGTTTGATCTGTGAAAAAAACAAAGAAAAGACTATGAATGAAACATACAGATTATGTCAAGTGCTAAGACTTACTAAGTTAAAATCATGAATGAATGTAGTCAGTCATATAGAAAAACTTACTTGCCTAGCTTTTCAAATAGTTGTGCTGATTCAGAGTACAGTTTTCCAGCCTTTAAGCAAACAGCTGCCTTAGTTAGTAGTCTTCTTTCGTGTTCACATTATCAGCTATCAGAAAATATTTGCTGGCCTCCTTATAATTTTTCTTGCCTAGTTCAACATAGGCATGTACTTCATTGACACGAGCATCTGAGTTAGTGTTTTCTGTAACATTTTTTCAGCCTGTTCCCATAATGTTTAGGCTAAAAGATAATCTCCTGCTTTCTTCCAATCTTTGGTGTACTAGCAGTTGATTGAAATGACTCACCAGAGTCTTCTAGTGTAAACTTCTTTGACAAGAGACTTAGTCAACCAGAAATTGTACATAGGATGTATCTGGCCAGTACTACTTGACTGCCTTGATCACAAATCCATAAATTTCGTTTTGCTCGAGTGATGGCAGCATATAAATATTTTACTTCAGTATTTAGCTCTTTTTTTCATTTCATTGAATCTTTGAGATCACACTCATACTTTTTTCTTATTTTTTCAGCAAATAAAAAAAAAAAAAAAAAAAAAAATTCATAATTCGACAAATGTGTAAGCACTTAATTAGTTCCCAGCTCTTTGGGAAACCTATTATAAGAAAAAATAATTAACAATAATTACAATATTTAGATTATGTGTAATTTAATTATTTGAAATGCCAGTATAGTATCTAGTTATAATATTTTGACTTACATTTGAACCTGAAAAGAAAGTTGAACAACAATACATCATTGAATTCAAGACCTTTTGCATTCAAGCACTGTTAATACTATTGCACCCTGTAGAGATTTGGGTAATTTCTTCTTGACTTCCTTTGATGGTACAATTATGGCTTGATGAGCTCCAAACCTCAATTTCTCGCATCTTATGTTGATGTCCAGACAAAATATCAAGGCAACTGTTCAGATCATCATAGTATACAATGATGGCTTTTGAACATTATCTCCATAACAAGTTCGAGATATTTCAGATATAGCATCAAATGATTCTTTGAAGAATGTCCCAGAAGCTCAATTACACTGTCAGAAACTCTAAGGATTCCAGCATGTGCCTGTAATTAATTATGAGATAATATGGCTCATTGGGAATGTGAATAGCAACTTTTAAGTTTGTTTTTGAGCTCATGAAAAAGAGAGCGGACATCTGTAAACCTAAATGAAACCCCTCGCATATACTTTGTGCAGAGTCACACAAAGAAAGTTACCATTTGGACACTGGGAGCAACTAGCAAAAGATACAACTCTGCTTCTGTAAAATCTTGTACTTCATCAATGTAAAAATTATGAACAACCCCAAGGGAATGCAGGTCCATTTTCAAGACGGTTATGAAGATTAAATAACAGATCACCTTCATCAATAATCTCTCCCCAGACTGCACTGGTGAATGACAATACTTATGATACTTGAGAAAAAGATTAAATCATAAATTATTTCCCTCCATTCAAAGAAATTTGGGTGCTTTGCTCTTTCCAACCTTCTTGTAGTCAACCAGAGATAAATATCCACCTTCTGACTTCATGCTTGCACAGAACCCCTTGATGAAGGACTTAATTCCCTGCCAAACAAGTATAGGATCGATTCTTGGCTTTGTCATCTCCCTTTGAAATCACAGGCCAAATGACCTTTTTAAAGTAAGATGAAGTAACTTTCTATCATTTGAACCGGTGTCATCGTGATGTTCATCACCACGTTCAATATTCTCATTATAATCATTGTCATAATCATCATCTTCATCTTCATCATCTACATCTTCAAATGTCACATCTCCAAAATGTCAATGTTATCAAAAGTAACTACTCTGAGTTGTAAATTTTGTCTACTAACTCCCATCCTGCTTTCTACGAAAAAAAAAACTTCTCACCATCTAAAGTGCCGTCAATTAAAAGAGAAGTTCTCTGGATGTAATGAAAAGAGGATAATGAAGTTCATCACATCTTTAAGGGAAAGTGGGAGTGTTTTAGACTCATAGGACAAATGATCTTGCAACTTGTCATGACCGGACACCGAAAGCATAGAATCTACGTTTTACACTTCTTGATTCAAAATATGGATTCTTGTTTTACAAACACTTGATGAATGTGATTTACATAACTCATTAGAGGACCAGTTATAGGGACTATCTCTTCTAAAGCAATGGTGGCAACTCCAGAATTCTCTGCTGCATTTATCTTTGTATAAAAATGGGTTCTTCAAATTGCACCCCCAGGCTGTTGTAGTGGTTGTGTTCTTCACTATGGTCCGTCTCTGATGCATTTAGAAGTGATTGTTAATTGAGGAATAATTGGGTGATTGTGATCATTAACGGTCTCCAATAGTGTAGGAAAACCTCCAAAGACGCATAAAGACAACATGTGGTTTACCA
>NW_024535476.1:0-7500 GCF_016097555.1 Gigantopelta aegis
ATTACCTGGATTTTATGTATATTTGATACATGTATCACATAATTTTAGTGTAATACTCCGAATAATTATAACCACTTTACTGTATTTTGATGCACGTATTTACATATATTTTTTTTTATTGTGCCGTCTGCGCTGGATTATTGTAACGTTACTGTAGTTTTGATTCATGTACCACATACCAAGATATTTATTGCACAAACTATTCGGAATCATCGAAAACTTTAATGAAGTTTGAATAAATTGGTATCCCATAAAATGTAATTGGTAACGACTGGTTTGAATATTGAGAAAATTTATAATTATTACTTTAAATATATACTGACACACATATCCCATAAAAAACGTTATTATACCGACTGCGGCTGATAGTTATAAATTTTACTGTAGTTTGGTTACATATACATCACATACAGAAGTTATTGCATAGAATGCCTGGATGTTATAAAATTTACTGCATTTTGTTACATGTATTACATACAGACGTTATTTATACAGCAGGTACGGCTGAAGCAAGTATACTTGCAGTGTATACATACAGTGTATACATACAGTGTGTGTGTGTGTGTGTGTGTTGGGAGGGAGGGGGGCCTTGACTGGGATCGAGGGTGCAAACTTTTTAGGGAGTTCGTTGCCTGTACTGAGCAGTGGCGTATCTACGGAAAATAGCCCCTATAACAAGCACTGAAATTGCGCCCTTGTGCAAATATCTGACACTCATCTTTTACAAATAAAAATTAACTTACAATTATCAATTTCAAACGGATTGTCAGGAAAACTAATTTGGCATTTAACGATTGAAAAATTATTAATTGTCGTTATTATTATTGTTTTTTTTTTTTTTGTTATGTTAGAGATTAATAATTATGATAATCAAATATAGATCATACATCTGAAGAAATTTTTTTTTTTCACTATCCGAGTATGGCTTGTCTGACTTTAATATCTATCCTACTCAGTGGCGCCGCCCCCCCCCCCCTCCCCCGCTCCTTCTAAGTGGCGCCCGGGGCACTTGCCATACCTGCTGGATGGGGGGGGGGGGGACCCTAGGTACGCCACGTGTCTTGGCCACTTTTGTTGTGATAATTATAAAGTTTACTGTATTTTGAATGATGTATCACATGAAACTGTTGTTGTACAGCATGATCGACGAGATAGGGATATAGACACCGAAAGTCATAACTTAAGACATACTAAAACACATTATTGCTTATTGTTTTAGGGATGGGAGATATAAAACAAAGTTGTTTTAATATAGTGTAATTTAAGTTAGTTACATGTATATGTAATAATGTTGTGTGTGCCTTAATTAACATGGATTTAAAATTCACTTTACTTTACTTTATTTTAATTTAATAATTTAATGTAATTTCAATTTAATAATTTAATTTAATTTAATAAGTATTTATAGGATATATGATCTTTCGTTTCGTATCATGTTTAACCACATGGCTAATACATTATATTACTACTTCTTTCCAGAGAATACAGGACATGTTGGAACCTGACTCGACATGGGCACCACGTCACGGATCCGAGTTAATGACGTGCACCAAAACGTCACCCGTTAAACGCCGGACCATTCGAGAAAACACGCGTGATATACTCAACATCCGTGCTTAGGGGCCAGATTGTCACCACGTGCGACCATGATGTGATTAGGGGCCAGACTGTAACCACGAGCGATCACTGATGTGTCATAAATCGTGTCCTTTGCTTACCACATTGATAGCTGCCACCCATGTGGACGCATTTCTTCATACACTTGTTATTATTGTTTTTAGTTTTTTTTATTTATGTTTCGTTTCTACCACCCAGGAGACAACGGGTTCTGTTACTCATATGCTGTATCAGTATCCTCATAGTTCAACATATCCGAGTTAATAAAACCCATACGAAAGAAAGAAATGTTTTATTTAACGACGCACTCAACACATTTTATTTATGGTTATATGGCGTCAGACATATGGTTAAGGACCACACAGATATTGAGAGGAAATCCGCTGTCGCTACTTCATGGGCTGCTCTTTTCGATTAACACTAGGTTTATTGACATTTAAGCAAACGTACTTGGGTGACACTCCATGATTGACGTATGCATTCATAGTCATCAAATAAAAACAT
Organism: Gigantopelta aegis; assembly: GCF_016097555.1. NCBI lineage: Eukaryota > Metazoa > Mollusca > Gastropoda > Neomphalida > Peltospiridae > Gigantopelta > Gigantopelta aegis. Next base: position 2,122 of record NW_024535476.1, read on the forward strand.
TTCAATGGCAATTTGACACTGAAAGCTGTCCAGCGTTCAGAAAACAAAAAAACGTCAGGCATAACTTTATTTCGATGTAAGAACATCCAAAATGACGTCATTCGAGTTTGACGTCATTTCCATTAAAAAATACACCGCTCCACATATTCTTACGTCATTTGAATATCTAGTAATGGCGGACTGGAATTAAAGTTGCGTGTACAGTTTACAAAAACACGTTATTTTAAGCTTGAGCTTATATGATAAAGAGATTATTACCCTCGTGTATTTCGGTATCGTCAATATCATATATTAGGAATAAAAATAATGTATTATGCTCGCCAGAGGCTCGCATAATACAATTTTTATTCCTAATATATGATATTGACGATACCGAAAAACCCCACTGGTAATAACCTATATATATACATGTATATATATATATATATATATATATATATATATATATATACGAGTATATAGACAGACAGACAGACAGACATACATATAGAAAAACAGACACACACACAAACAAACAAACAATTCAGATTCTCATTATGTTGATGGTAGCACCATGTTAATGTAAAATGCATCTCATAGTATTTTATAAACTATATTACTTGCACCCAATATACATCTCACAATATATTTACTAAAATTAAGCTCAACATTAATGACGTAATCTGTTGTACTGTTGTCAAATTGTTGTACAGAATATTGTGTTTTCAATATGTCTTTGTTAGTTAAATGTGTTAGTATAGTTTTTGAGCACTTATATTGTAAGGTAATGAATTCAGGGTCGCCAATCCTAACATTACCAATATATTTTGGGGCAATGAAAAAAAAAAAAAAAAAAAAAACCCTTAAAAATTAATGTACAAAAATAAAATAAAACAATAATGTAAAATGCTGTAAATGCAGTTTTCATAAAGGTATTTTTTTACAATATATTGCTCATGATTTAAAAAAAAACCCACCCTGTGTAAGACATGTTTAAATAAAATAAATTATTTTACCTTTATCTGTCTTGTCTTAATTTATTTAATAAATGAGGCTACCAACTTTTACTGAGGGCTACCAGATGTTACAACCTGGCAGCCCGGTTGGCTACCACTGAAGAAAGTACAGTTCTGGGCTTGTTGTACGAAATGATCGTAGCTATAGTTAATTGTGATGACTAAAGGTGAGTTTTACGGCTGGCACCCGTAAGCACTGCAATCGTTCGACAAAGTAAACTTACCCCTCTAACGATAAACAATCTAATTAAGATTAGCTCCACTGGTTAATTACTATTACCCATGGATCTAACAGAACTCCGTTGGAGCTCATGTCCAGTTGACCTTTCATTCGACCAATCAAAACCTTACTTGCAAAATCATGCCAGTGATTTGAAAAGAATTTGAAAAAATTCGGGATTATGCCGAGGGTATACGAAATGATTCCGGTGAATTACGAAGTATGCCGGAAACTAATTTCAATGTAAAATTTTATATATAATTCGTTTCAAGACGAAAAAGACAAAAACATTCCCAGTCGGGAACTCCACGCGATAAGACGTATTTATTTCGCTTGTGCAAACTGCACGTGATTTCGTGTGCTCAACTTGGGGTCCTTTATTTCGTTGTTTTTGTCAGCGAAATGAAGTTTTCTACTGGGATGTATGCCGCCATTGGAACTGATTGAACGCTTTCTCGTTTCGACAGCCTGCACCACCAGGTTGGATTCTTTTTTAGTGAGATTCCTTGCCTCCACGTCATTTCTCCGTCTGACTGTCGACTTGTTTTTTTCGTGACTCGTATGACGGCCATTCTGCAGAACGCCAGTTGTTCGCGTTTAGTCTCTACATGTCCGAGCCTGTCCTAGCAGCACTGGAAGACTGACCGCCCCACTTTATTAAAGTCTAGACTTTAAGTTTTATAAGCACGGGCCCCGTGGAACAGTGTTGTAAACATAGATGTAATTTAGCACATTATGTTTATGATTATTTATCATACAATTTAACAGGCAATTTCTGGAGAAATATTACCACTTCCTATATTGTTAGAACTTTCGAGTCTGTTTTCAATGTGACAACATAAGTGTTTATTGATAAAGATATGGATGATGTCTATCTAAACATAAATTAACTTTAAACAACTAATTGTAGCAATATATATCCGGTTTAAATTGTTTGCCTCCACACATTTGCAAGAAAAGAAACGTAAAGTTAAAAAAAAATCATCTCTCTCTCATAATTTATGAATAGAAAAGTTAATAACATAAAACAAAGGACACAAAACGGACGCATTAACCCCCCCCCCCACACACACACACACACACAATAAAATAAAACAAAAGAACACCATACTCACAGAATTGAATTCATTATTTTAGTTTATAAAACAACTACTAGATAATCGATAAACTTCCACATAAATTATGTCAATCCTTGACTATTTCCTGATAAACATCTCAATATGCATGCATAATTTTAACTCACTGAGTCTAGGTATCGTGTTTTTTTTGTGAACATGTTTAATCAAGTCTGAATATTAGAAGTCATATCTGTTTACATCTCTCTATTTGTGACGACCATTTATTACCAACCAAGATACACTCTTTCAAACTTTGAGATATGGTATTTAGGTATTTAGACCATTAAGAAGCAATACCATTATTATTGGCAATTTTCTAACCATTGAAAGGCCTATCATTTCGAAGATCAAAATGGTCGCTTTATCAAATATATATACATGTTTCCCGTTTCCTTTAAACCATAATTAGTACACATTTACCATAGTTAAAAGTCATCAATAGTCTTAGTTGCTATTATGAGTTCAAAAGAGGTTGTAGCAACTGGCAGTTTTATAAAGCCACCATTTTGAATTTCACAATGTCTCCCAATTTCAACTTCTAACTTATCTACAAACTTGATTTCAACGACTAAACCCCACATTTTTGGTCACATCGTAATAGTAAAATCATTAACATCAAAACCAAATCCATATCTCTATAGAGTCAAGAGGAGGTTTTGACAGTATCAAGACATACACATACATCCTCCAATGGTAAAACTCTCGGCTGATGTGCGATTGGTCTAGGGTCGATCCCCGCCAGTGGGCCAATAGACTGTTTCTCACTCTAGACAATGCACCACGATAGGTATATCAAAGACAGTGCTATCATGTTTGTGGGAAAGTGCATATATAATGGTAAAATGTAGCGGGATTCCTGTCTAAGAATATATGTAAAAATTACCAAATGTTTGACATCCAACAGCCGATAATTAAAGGGACATTCCTGAGTTTGCTGCATTGTAAGATGTTTCCGACTAATAAAATATTTCTACGATTAAACTTACATATTAAATATATTTTCTTGTTTAGAATATCAGTGTCTGTATATTCAATGTGTCTCTGGTCGTCTTAATATTTGTAAGAAGCCCAAACTGGATTTTGTCTTCAAATAATTTTGTACGCACGAAAAAAATCATTTTTAGGAAATAAAATGAAATTTAACCTAGTACAAATATTAGAACGATCAAACACACGTTTAATATACAGCCACTAATGTGTTATGCAGAAAGATATATTTGATATGCAATTACAGTCGTCAAAAAGTCTCTGTTAGTCGATAACATGTTAAAAATTGCAGCAAACTCGGGAATGTCCCTTTAATATATCAATATGTTCCAGCGGTGTCATTAAAAACCCTTTAAACATATCTACATAAAGTGATGACACCAGTTGTTTTCGAAAGGTGAGCATATTCTGCACCACAATGACACCAGCCCAGAGCACAGCCAATAGTCGTCCTTTTTATAAATATTTTCACCCAAAATATGAAAAAGCACATAAATAAAATGTCAAAATATGATATAGCATCAGTCTGTGAATGAATGAATTAATATTTAAGGACAATCCAGTACAAAAACACATCGGCTGTCTTGTGTCATAACATGTTAATATAAGAATGAATTGATGATCCACATCAACATAAGAATTTTAGGGTTAAATTAAAACATGTTAATATAAAAACGAATTGAAACACGCCTGGAATATTTGAATATTATAACCTCGATGATACTTGTCAACTTCTATGCCAGGTTGATATGACGTTGCTTGAATTCAGCAAACGCATGAAATGGGCATGCCCCAAGAAGTTGTTAAAGGTAAAGTTTGTTTTGTTTAACGACACTACTAGAACACATTAATTTATTAATCATCGGCTATTGGATGTCAACCATTTGATAATTTTGTCTTATAGTCTTAGAGGGAAAACCCGCTACATGTTTCCATTAGCAGCAAGGGATCGTTTATATGCACCATCCCACAGACAAGATATCACATACCACGGCCTTTGATATACCAGTCGTGGTGCTCTGGCTGTAACGAGAAATAGCCCAATGGGCCCACCGACGGGGATCGACCCGAAACCGACCGAGCATCGAGCGAGTGCTTTAACGCTGGGCTACGTCCCGCCCCAAAACGCAAATGCCGTCAAACGTGAAACACTATAAAACTGTGGAACTATGACGTGGTGCTCAGACACGCTGCAGGGCATTGTAAGTATGGTATAGTTTACTAGCTTTAAGCCTTCCGGCTCATGGCTATACATTTCACATACAAACGTCAAACACTATAAAACTGTGGAACTATGACGTGGTGCTCAGACACGCTGCAGGGCATTGTAAGTATGGTATAGTTTACTAGCTTTAAGCCTTCCGGCTCATGGCTATACATTTCACATACAAACGTCAAACACTATAACACTGTGGACCTATGACGTGGTGCACAGACACGCTGCAGGGCATTGTAAGTATGGTATAGTTTACTAGCTTTAAGCCTTCCGGCTCATGGCTATACATTTCACATACAAACGTCAAACACTATAACACTGTGGAACTATGACGTGGTGCTCAGACACGCTGCAGGGCATTGTAAGTATGGTATAGTTTACTAGCTTTAAGCCTTCCGGCTCATGGCTATACATTTCACATACAAACGTCAAACACAATAAAACTGTGGACCTATGACGTGGTGCTCAGACACGCTGCAGGGCATTGTAAGTATGGTATAGTTTACTAGCTTTAAACCTTCCGGTTCATGGTTATACATTTCACATACAAACGTCAAACACTATAAAACTGTGGAACTATGACGTGGTGCTCAGACACGCTGCAGGGCATTGTAAGTATGGTATAGTTTACTAGCTTTAAGCCTTCCGGCTCATGGCTATACATTTCACATACAAATTAATAGCATCTAACGGATGGATAATTAGATGTGTTGAGAAAATAGGTACAATGTATATGTACCAATATTACATATTTCTTTTTGTTTTTGTTTTAAAGAGAATACTGGCAATTGCACAAATTTACATACATATTTTGTGCCAGTAGTATTTCTTAATGTATGCTGG
>NW_024535477.1:0-13879 GCF_016097555.1 Gigantopelta aegis
CTTACAAGCTAATCATTTGCCTCACCTAGCAAATCTCATACATTTATGACAAGGTCTACCGATCACTGAATTCCCGAATACAGCCAATCTATCTCTCTTATTCTTGTTCTACTTGTTACTAAGCGTAGTAGAGCTAAAAGGTGGCACCATATCTTAAAAATGCCTCAATAATTGAGTGTAGTTTCGATAAAGGTATTGCTGAAATTAGAAACGATTTTTTGATTGATGAATTAAATTTATTAGCATAACAGTATAAAGTGCATCCGTTTGTTAGTAATTGCTACATACTGTATTCGTCAGATGTTCCATACAATGGTAATAATTTAATAAAATAGTGGAAAATTGAAAATAACACTTCTAAATAGTCCTTACAACATGGAGAGTAAAAATATCAATTCAGGTGGTGTTAGAACTAGAATAGACAATCTTCCTCCATTTAGATTATACGAATTGAGGGCTTCAAAGTTAGTAAGCTTGTTAGTAATTCCTGGTCTGCTAAAAACTTTCTTAAAATTGTTACTCGTGGAAAGCCTTTTCATTGGAATACAGATGCGGTCTGAAACATTTTTCGATTATTAATTAAGACAAAACCAAGAAACAAATTGTGTGTAATTGTTTTAACAAGATTAGTGAAATAAGAGAGACTCTCCTAACTAAGGACCCGAACTTAACTTATCTTCATTTTTGGGACTTAGGACAGTGGGGAAGTGCCTTTGGTAACATTAAAGTTGAGGGAAAACCATTACGACACCTCATTGCACAAACTGTTTTTTAACAATGGTGAATACAAAGTAAATGAATACAACCCTTCAATATATGGTGGTCCTCATGATGCTGGTTTTGTATCTCGTGTTGAAAGTGAAGTTGTATCTGAAGCTAAACATCTTATTGTTATTGAGGAGGCACATATCAAGATACAATTGTTAAAAATTTGTGTCGTAAGAACTCTGGTACGACAAATCTCTATACGCTACACAGTTGCAATTTGGGAAATTATGCCGTGTAAAAGTCTATACATTTTACATTATGCATAATTATTCCTTGTTAAGCCATATTTATACCAATATTGAGATATATTTGCTTATAAATATTACTAAATCCATCTTAGTCCATTTCATTTGTCTTAGTTGCTTGTTAGTCTCATTTTGATTTTTGTTAATTCTTCTTTTCTTAATAATATGAAAATTTCAGACAAATGTTTTTAGATGATCGATTTTTTATAAGCCCAAAATTGGGTAGACTTTTCAAATATTCATTTGGTTGACATGCTGGTATAGAGTATCTAATTTATTATGGAATTATGCTCTCACATTATGCTATAACTCATCTTTTTCTGTGTAGCTGTTGATGCAAATTTTCAGTTTTGTAGCTCTTGTAGTTTTTGATTTCATTCTAGATTTACATTGCTTTTTGTTTTTGAGAAGGTTATTTAATATTCAGAGATGTGTTATTAATTATAATACCAAAGCATATGGATATATGTATATAGTGGTCACATATAATATGCTTTAAAGTAATTTCAGTAGTGATGAAATCTCATTAAAAAAACATAATCTGATATTTAATCACAAGATATTAAGCAAAAAATTACCAAAAGGTAAATCCTCAAAATGAATATTGTTTTTGTATGTTAGGTTTTTCTTCTCAAAATTTGAATGGTAACAATTCACATTATATGTTACATGTATATTACAATGGATTGGTTATGAAAAGGCTAAATGAGAAACTGATGTGGTTAAATTAGGCAATATGTAGTGCTTTTAAATTGTGACTGCTCTGTGGCTGTGCAGACACTCCAGGCTTTTTACATATGAATATGTCACGATCTTTTTATGAATATACATTTGTCTTTTCCTAGAGTGTTTATTGCACATAAATAAACACACAGTAACATCACTGAATGTAGCATCTAAAATGTACAAAAAAATTTAATCAATATATTTTAGATAAGGTGTGGTTTCAATTATTGTATGTGAACATAAATTATTGAAGGATAGGAAAGTCCACCCATCTCGTGTTTTAATGTAGCACAATTCAATCAGAAACATCTCTTGCTGGCTTATCAGATATGTGTCATTATACAACAAATACACAAAACCTGTAATTGGTCAAATGCTAAGCTTGCTAAAAAGTGTTATGATCTCCCATCAGCCTGATAGCCTACAGTTTTGTTAGTGGCAGTTCATTCTTTCTTTTGAAGTCAGAGATGTTCATACAGTCTCTCAGACAGCTGTAAATTACATGACTGCTGAATTATAGAATTGACTAGGATCACTCTAGTGAATCTTATTGTTGATAATATCTCACGATGCTGTTATCAGAACCATTTGAGTCGTTGGTTTTTTATAATAGTTATCTTAATGTTGTTCGACAGCTGTGTGCTTTCAAAAGAAAACTTTGCAGAAGCTTTTAATCTTGTATGCTTTCAGCAAATATTGTGGCTATCTTTTATACTTTATTGATTGCTTTAGATTCCAATTGAGAGAAAATGTGCAAGATAGAGAATATATTCAAAAAATAATATGAAAGACTTCATCTGTTTATAAGTGTGTCAATAATGTTTGGGTTAGTCGAGTCAAATTGCATCATTGTTAAGTAATAGTAACTCTCTTATACGAAGAAGTATGGAATTAGTCCATTACATTTTATCCTTACATTTTGTTACTTATATTATGGTATTTCAAGCTTACATACAAGTTATTGTAAGCTACAGAATGGAAGATTTTTTGTGATGGATCTTTTTATAAAACTATCCAAATTATTCTATTGATGACACAGGTTTATTTTAATTTTTTAAGTTATGATGATGTCAACCCTTTCATAGCAATGGCCAAAAACATGAACTAGGTGAGTGTATCCTACTACATCACACATCATTTGCTGCATTTTCTTCTTAGCTTTTTGTTATACCCTTATTACCAATATACTTTCAAGTTGTTGCTATAGCAAAAAGTCCCAGGACATGATGATATATAAATCGTGTCATTCTAGAACCCTTTATTAATTAATTGCATGAAATATCTTGAAAATTCATTCATATGAGATGAAAGTTTACCACAAATATTATATCCAGTTACTGTCATTATCGCATTCAATCTTTTTTTGAAAGTCATTCTGGCTGATAAGTCTTCTTGATTAGAAAACCACAGCAATGGTAAATTTGAGTATAATCACATGCAGAGAGTTCATAGTCATTACATGCAAGACATCCTTTTACAAGTAAGATATCCTTCATAGTTTGTACTTTAATCTCTGCACAATGCTGCAACTATATGGTGCTAGGTTAGTTACAAAATAAACAAGCGTTAATTAGAGAAGCTTGTACTTCTTCGCTCTTTTCCCATTTGGAAGGGATGTGATGATGACTTCAACTTGGTTCCAAAGACCTACTGACTGATCTTCATGCAATTGCAATCTAGCATAAACATCCCATCCACTTCACTTTAGAAATAATAGCAAACACCCTATTCTTCTAATTCCTAGATGTACTTGAAACTTTTATAGATCCCTAACTTGCTAGCTATATATATATATTTGAACTATATTTATATATTTTTATGGACAAGAATATGCTGAAACAGTTTTATCATTATTATACAAGGCATAATAATTTGACTCCATTATAATTCAGTGGAAGTGCCTTGTATCAGAAAAATACTAACTACTGATTAGCACTACTTTAGATTACAGTTCATGGAACATTAAACATGACAATTAGTGTAAGGTATATAGAAGATAATACACCTCTCAGTATAATATGGTCAAATTCAATCTCGCTCAAAGATTCAAGTTATATCCTTCATGTATGTTTCATTATTAATTTTTTGTTAGATGATTATTAATTCTTCTCTAATCCATAATTGTTGTAATGTTATTTTTGAGCAGAGCCAGAGTGCTGGTTAAACTATGCCATATTTAATTGTAAAATGATACATTTATCCTAGACCCCTATTAATCTTTAAATATAATGATTTCACAGTATATAATATTGCATTCATTAGCAGCCTGTAGACAATACATATTTTTAACCTTTTTCAATATTATATGACTTGGCATTTAAAAAGTCTTTCTGAAAATTTGTATACATGTAGTTTTTACTATTGGTATTAAAAAAACAAAATTGAGACCAAATTGAAGCATTTAAGATTATTTTTGTTTTTACTGTACTGTTCATAAAAACGTTCAAAATTATATATTTTAAATTAACTTCACATAGATTTGCAAGACCTTTTTGTCTGACCAGGATCATCATTATCCTCTAAACTGTATAGGTAAATAAGTGAAGATATATATAAACACTGAAGGTATGCATATGTACACATCTATACTAATAAATATGATTTACAATAATATATTTATATATGTGTGTGTATATGCATGCATATGCGATCATCTAAAAAGTAATACCCTTATATACCTTTTAGCAGCTCGTTTGAACCCTAAAATTTGTAATTTTTTTCTTTCAGAGTGTCATTTGTAGCCTCAGGATTCTTCGCATGCCATTTCTTAAGTACCAAATATGCATGTGACTTGATACCAGTATATTGCTTCTTAATATCCCTCAGATCATCATTTGGAACTTCCAAACCACCACATAGATCTGCAAGATTTCTATGATGTAACAACTACATCGAAGGAGTACATTGTCAGTCAGTAGGCTCTGTGCAAAATATGAAATATAACATTGAAAACATACAAAAACCTGTGTATCTGTTGGATCTTCTTGAGGTACTGGTAGTATGCAGATGATGGCCTTGTTTGCCATGATTTGTTTAGTCTTTTCCTTGACATACCTTCTGGAGATGTTACCCTTCTTTTTTCACATACCTGTGTACAAATTAACTTCTAAATGATCTTGACAATGGGTTGTACCCTCTTCTTCTCTCTGCTCTTTAATATAGGAAAATGTTTTTGAACGATTGTGAATCTGCAATTAGTAACTTATCAGTAATACCTATTACTAACAAACTTACTTGCAGTGTTCCGGTCTCTTTCAGAGGGGCAGTAACACCAGATATCCTATATATAATAAAAAAATTGTCATTAACAAAAAATTTAACTTTCTAAGCAAAGAAAGTAAATGTTATATTGAAATAGAAAAATATACCTTTCAGCCAATTGACCAAGGCCAATCTCACTTAATGCTTTGACAAGGTCTTTTCTTTCACCCCATCTTCTGTCCCAGTCAAACAACAAATGAAGTACGGGATTATTTACTTCGAGATGGGTCTTGTCTGTATGTTAATAATTTATGCAATATGCCTAACTTTGCTGCCAAGTCATCAGCTTTTTCTCCCACAGCTTGTGAGATATCATACATTTCATCTTGTGAAATTCTTTTAAAGAGCTGTTAAAATTATTAAATAACTGATTTCTAGTTATTTATTATGCACACTTACCATTTCAGGCTTTTTATTGTCCTTGAACCAATGACCTTCCTCGGGGGTAGGTCTTCTAAAGGCTTTTGTTATTTGTGCAACATAATTGAAGATCACTTGTTTGATTCTTCAAAACATTCAAGTAGTGCAGCTGTTGACCTTGACCAATCATCATCGATAGACATACATACTGAAAGCATCTGGATATTTTCAAACAGTTAACGACTTATGAAGTATGTGCGTGCATAAAGAACATTATCTACAGTGCTTCCTGCTTCTTCAATGATTTGTAATAAGTTTTGACATGCTGTATTAAAAGGAGTAATTGATGAACTGGTGTTAGGAATGTACCGTAGAATTTCAACTTGGATGGCATAGTTGTGATCAGTGAAAATGACACAATCAATTGCTGGATCACCGAATTGAAAGGATACACGATTTCGATATTTCCCACCTTCAAATGACAATGTGCAGTGTTGAGATTTAGCAATGGTTGATGAAACGAGTAAAGAAGACAGGAGGCACAAATTTTGTGCTAAAAGTGATGTGAAGGTATGTTGCTCGTTCGTAATAACCAGGTTCAGCTTGTAAATTCTCCTCTGAACATGACGGTAACATTGCTGGTATGAAGAACTGTTTCACATCAGCATAATGATAAAGTTAGTTGAAACCTCTGCTCCAGCAAAGTGAAGTAATAGTTCCATGATTGCAATCCGGTTCAAGATCACCATTGTTTTTCCATGCAGCTTTGTAGTGATGCTCTACAATCACTCCTTTCTCATAAAACTAGAGACCTCTTCAAGCTTGTTTCATTTTCATCACATCTGTCAAGTGTGAATACTTTACTCATGGTTTCAACAAACCATTTAGGGCTAATAATAACACTTCAAATGCAAACCTTTTATATCAGGGTAGAAAAGAAGGACCCCTAACTCAGGGTAGAACAAAAGTGCTTTTGAGACATCTTCCAAAGGTATTTTGCATCTGACACCAATGGCCTGAACCTCCTCAAGGTCAGAACATTTGCTTTATGTACTTGGATAATTTTACGAAATAGAACCCAACTAACTGGGGTCTTAGCTATAAGCTTTTCAAATGTAAAATCATGAATTGCTTTTCTTATCAATTTAAATGATGGATCTTCATTGTCACCTTTCCCTGACGTGGTGTTATCAACAATGAAGGTGTCTATTATTAATTCTCCAAAAGCTTTCTTCTTGTATTCTTTTATTAATTTTTCTCTCACTTCTGTCTTCTTTTCATCTGGTTGTATTCGATCACCATGGTGTACCAAGACAGAACATGCGAGGTAATCAGAAATCGTGCCTGTATCTTCATCTTTTGCAACATGAGCAGGGATATTACCATCCAATTAAGCATGAGGTTAAGTGTGCTTATGCTGCTTCTGCTGCTCCCCTGGAACCCGTCTACCTCCGAATTGATGTATCGAGTGCCATCTTTCTTGAAATCTTTTGAAGCATCAAAGAGTAAAAGAAACATGGTACGTGATGTCAGAAAAGCTCGGAAGTATTTCGAGAAAAACAGGCTGCCCTCCACAATCCCAAATATGTACAAATGGCTGAGGCTTGAAACTCATAATAACATCTTCAGAAAAGCTATTTGCACGCTGTATAGCTTCCGTGAGGACTTCATTGACTGTAATCTGTTCAACATCTCCAGTCTCATCTTCTAGTTGTGGTATAGATGAAGCCAATTCAGGTGCAGAAAATAGAGCTACAGCTCTTGTTTTTGTACTAGGTAGCAAATTGAAGCTAGAAGCATTGCCATGAACAGCAAGCAACTGAGCTAGCTCATTTATTTCATCATCACGCGTAACTTTCATCCATTTTTGTTGCCATCAAATGATGAAGCCTGCCATTCGTGTCAAATGGACGAACTGACTCAACATCTGATATCATTGTGCTGTTAGTGTTTGGTTTCCCATGGTAGCATCATCAATGAACGTTTAAAACTGGTTTTACCAACCCCAGCTGTACCCAATAACATAAGACGAGCATATGCAACATCTACCTCTGCTTTGGTTAGACATCTTTCAAATGCTTCTAAAAGACAAGGAAGCTAATATACTGATACAAATCCATTTCTAAAATAAAGTATTCATTCTACAAAATATTTTTCAAACACCTAATAATGACTATACATTACATTATAAATATAATAAATTGAATATACGAATAAAGCCATGTCCCACTTTAATTAAAACTTAAACTAATATCTTGCTATGTCAACACTCTACAGAAGCCTCAGACGGACATTCCAATTCCTATTTTCCAATTTCAATTAAAAGGGTTATACAGAGTTGGAATGTCCGTCCTCGACTTTCCTAAATAATAGGCCACAATATACAACCAAAATCAGGGACCCAACCCAACTGAAACATCTCACTGGCGCCTGATTCTAAGGACGGCTCTGTGGTACTCGCGCTCTGTGTTTTATTAAGTAACAAGAAAAGCCTAGAATGAAGCACATGCCAAAAATAGAAATAGGAATAAAAATTGAAATTCATTAACTGTGTCGTTAATTGGGATTTTTTAAATGCGCCACATTCGCGGAAGAATAAGAAATAGGAATTAGTATGTCTGTCTGCGGCTTCCGTAACACTCAGATCACCCTGTTGCCTAAAGCAGATACGAATTCAAGTTTCAGGTCTTTATCCTGATAATTATGATAATAAGGGTAATGTACATCTGTTGCAGACCAAGGACATGGAAAGAATCAAAACATGGCATATATTTTATGCATCTAATAATTATTGATGAAGTGTAGTCATAAAAACTACAACCTGTCTAGAAAAAGTCTGGTCTTTGCAGGGAGGGATCCATATTGTAAACCACAATGTGATATGGACTTTCTTAGATACAACATTAAATGTAGGTCCATTTACTTAAATTGGTATATATTCACATAAAATGTTCTATGACATTTATAATGAAGGAATCTTCAGTTAAATCTTCAAAAATTGCATATATCAGTTTAGGACGGTTTAGTCCTTGTGAATTTGTAGCAGTGTAACATGTTTGACTTTTAAAATAGTTTTTTAGCCGGTTGTCAGACTATGCAAAATGCATGCAGTTAGAGTAATGATCTTAAGAGGTCTAATCCCCTATCAGGACAAAGTAGCAGAGGCTTAAGTGCCATATTGAACCTTCAACTATGCAAATCCTCCCCCAAGGAGATATGACACTGTCATCAGTACGATATAGCACATGGAATGTGTACTGGGTCTTAGCATAACATAAGAATCAGAGGAAAATGAATAAAAGCATAAGTGAATATTAAGGATTGATAACATGTTTGGTGCTCCTATTGATAAATATACCAGCTATGTTACATCATCCTTAAGCACATCCCATCTCACTATTATCTATCATGTATGTATTTATATATGCACTGTTAAATATGTTTAACAATGATACTTACCTCTTTTTTCTTTCACCTTAGTTTCCTAATATAGTATAAATATTTGTATGCATTAAAAATATATACACATCTTACCTCCTAATTTGGTAGAAATAGTTCCAAAAATTAAAAAATAAAACAATAAAACAACTGTTGTCACTTCTTTATCTAATTACATACTTTTTTTGACAATGTAAATATAATATTATATAGCATAAAAAAATAGACTTAAAAAATGCTTGACAATAAAATGTATATCAGGCCAAGTTCAGCAATGAGAACACCAACTAGAGAAACAAAACAAACAGAAATGATGAAGACCATTATTTATGAATTTGAATCATTTTAAAGGAAGTGTTACAATTACATAGTACCTATTATTATTCATGGTATATAAAAGTTATTTCTGTGAAGGTGCTTCTGCCTGTAGTAGTCGCATTTACTTGTCATTGTAATTAATCTATACAAAATCGCAACTTGTAATGGTGTTTGTTTATGACATATATTTTGTGTGTATTAGTATAATTAAACTGTTGTGACCATTTTGAGACAATCCACTAAGCAAGAATGGGTAATATCTTGTTGTGACTAGTTACTATAAATACAGTCTTTGGGTATCTTAAACAAAAACATCTAGTCATGATATTTGTAATGGCATTTTTTCCTAACGACTGTATATTATATTTTTTAAATTATTTGAGAAAACTTACTTCCTCACAACCAAACATACATTTTACTAGACATGGCAAATGTGTCAGCAATTAGAACAGCCAAAATGAAAAGTTAATAATTATAAATAAATATTTAGACAAGATACCAGCTGAAAAAATCCTTTTTTTCATGATGTAATGATGTGTCTTTTTATAGCCAATAGTTTTAATTCCATCCTAAACTGAGGGAAAAATTAATGTGAATAATGAGTAAAGATCAACTTTAATCTTTGGTACTCACTTTTCATAAACATTGACGGAAATGAACGTGGAGTAGCAAGAAGAAGTCCCTTTTTTCTTTAACTTTTAGCCAAATATCACTAAAATTATCACTTCCAATGTTACTTACCACCATTATTATCATGTAACATAACATGTTGAATAAAACATTAAAAGGTAGAAAAATATATTGAAAGTAAAAAATAATATAACTTACGGCTAGAGTGAAGAAGAGCAAGAACATTTAGAGAAGAGAAACAAATGGATGAAAAATATAGGGCATTTTCTATATATATGACTTTACTCTTGTATCAGCTGCACATTAAGTATGGAGTATAGTACATCAGCAGTAACGTCTATAATCTTTTCAAGTATATTGCAAAATGTTCCTCCTCAAAAAACATTGAGCATGGCAAATACTAGTAAATTCAAACTTTACCCACTATATTTCCACAACCAAATCAAGCAGAAAGCAGAAATCAGTAAAAAACATAAGTCATAATAAAACATAATACCATTACTACAGTAATGTGTACCTGACGCCTCATTCTTGTTGTCGAGAATGACCAGACTATGCATCATATTTAAACAAAAAAATATCAATGAAAGTGTGATAAAGTTACACATTTTATGGAAATATTAAACTTACTTCCTACATAGTCCGACAAGTTGTTGTAATTTGGACAGTAAATAATCACTATATAGGGAAGGGAAGAAAGTTTTTTTTACGAATTATGAATTAAACTTTAGCAAAAACATTTCTTAAACAAAAAACATTGTTATTTTTGAAACAGTACTTATCATGTATTTTTTATAATTAAAAACTCTGTATACAGATTTGTACATAGCGATTTTGTAAAGACTTTCAACTAAACTATGATATACATAAAAGTAATTATTATAAAATGACACACCAATGTTCTACAGGGTTGATGGGGTGTCCCAACATGGCTGCAACAACTAGTTTATGCCAAATTTTTAATAGGTTAATTTTTTGAATGCAAAAATTTATTCCGCAACACAGGTCCAAATACATACTTTTTATTCCAACCCACACATATATATGTCACTGTATAGGTTGATTTAATCAATATATTATGGTTATACATAGCAAATTATTTGATGCAAACTAAAAGTAAGCATCGTTAGTGCGTGTTTCATTCCTAACATTCTATATCAAGATGACTCTCTTCATTCCTACAGTGTTATTTAGGACTGTCTAATATTACTATTTCATAGTAGTTTGTACAGCTGCATTAATTCTCAGCCATTGCATATTAAAAAAAATCTCGTGTGTTGTTTTGATAATCTCTTTTTCATCCCTTCACTCATTTCGTTCGACACCATTGTTCAATAGCTACTTTTCGTCGTAATCATGTTCCTCTCCTCGTCGGGGTGCCTAAATGTACTTCTCGCTCCCGTCACAAAATGAATTAAAAACCAGTATGATTTTACCTTCAGTTTGCATCAATTAATTTGCTACATATATGCAATCTTGTTAACCTATATATTGATTAAACACAAATAATCTTCACTTTACAGTGCTATGTGCATGCCACTGTGAATGTTGGACACTTTTGCTGCGGGTGCCCTTTACTTCTTGAAAATGATAAGAAGTTATTTTACCTTCGTTTGCATTTTTTGTAAAGTATCATTCTAAGCTTTTTTTTAAATCTAGAATATTTTATTGCAGTTGTAGCTAGTTATATTCAATATCATGTTGTAATTTATATTATACAAAAAAAGGAGACATATCGTGTTTTTCACATAGTTTTTTGAATTCAAGCCAAAAACCACAAAAACAAGCTCAAACAAGGAAAATCTGTTTTAATCATTCAAAAAGAATAAATTGTAGGCCTAGTAAAGAATTTTGTACTCATTCTTATAATTAAATTTATATGTATTTTTTTTGTATTTATGTCACAAATATCAAGTCTTTTGATTTTGTAATCTATTTCTACATTTAGTAAACAGTTTTCTATACTTTAAAAGAACTTACTTGGTTTTCAGTTGCCATTACAAAACAGTCGTTGTCTCTAGATATTGATAAATTCAATATGGTATAAAATCCTCAATGTATACATCATAATTAATAAAAAACAATGCATGAAATAAAAGTGAAAACATCTAGTGCTATTTATATATATGGTGGGTTAACTTTGGAAGTCAACTATACTCTTTTACTCTATATAGGAGGTGCCAATTCTAGGGAAAGATAGTGTGGGTAATCATTTCTAATTGAGCTCTTACGTTTTTATTTCTACTTCACTTGGACCAGTCACGCTTTGTTGATTAGTTTTGAGTCCTATATTGCTCTAAATTAAAAGCAGGGTTTTATCTTGGGTGGGAGGGGGACAGGACGAGTGTATGCTTCCACCCTCAAGAGAACATAATTCCCTCCAAAATAAACAGTCAGAAATGTCATAATTTCCAGACACATATGGTAGACACTTTATTGTAATTATAGTTACGTAAACACCACCCTAATGCTATACTTGTGTATTCATACACTAGACAAAAACAATATCCAACTATGTAAAATGGCAGAAAAAATTTGGGTCCACTCTGCACATAGTCCTACTTTGGCCAATGTTTTTCACCAAAATATTTCCAGATAAAACTCTGAAAAGGTCTTTACAGCCTTCTGTCTTTAGATAAAACTGTACAAAGAATTATAACTTATTACGTGCATTATAACTTATTAAGTTTTCATTCGTGTGGTTTTCATGAATATTGATAACGTTACGCCTACATTTTAAGAGTGGGCTGTTTACAGCTAGCTACTTTTATTTCAAACAATAAGCAATTTTACCATCCATAGCAAAGTATATTTCATACTTCTACATGTTCTGTCTCATATATTATCATATAGGTACGAGCAGTTAGCTTCAGTTAGCAAAATAGCCATGAAGTGGTTGACAGTATCAATTTTCATAAGTCATTGCCATCAAAAATAACAGATCATGGTAATGGCTTAGTGCCACAATCTATAATCATATTTTGTCTAACATTTTGATTAAGTGTCAGCTGCTCTAGGTATACTGGTATGATATCCAAGCAATTTGCAGTAGCAAGGTATTAACTTCTATAACTACTAAACCAATGGTATAATTCTTCATATTGATGATTAAAAGGTTGAATAATCATTATATTCTGTCAAAACCTATAGCTGTTGGAAGATTTTAGCGAGTTGAAAAACACTTTTATAACTGATCAGAAAGTGATAAGCTAAGGGTGACACACACACCACACATACATCCATTACACCAAATTACATACATTAGACATTTTAAATGGTCAATGGTTTGAAAAACACTGCTAGCTTTAAATGGGGTCAGCTCAATTAGAACTAATATTCAGCATAAATATGTGCATTAACAAAAATTGTAAGTGTTGTGGATAGAAAGTGTTTCTAAAGAAGTAAACAATTTGTACAAGAATCACCGTCACACACCAATTATATTGATAATCAACAAGGCCAAAAAAACAACATAGTTGAGTTATAGGCTCTAATATATAATCAAAGCATAATAATCTGTCCTCAGAAATCTAGTAGATAAAAATAATAAAGTTAACTTTTTCACTTGCGTAGAACTAATTGTAAAGTCGGCCTGTATTGGTCGTTTAAGTATCGTACTACCATACAGACCTTTATAAATGGCTGGTCTGCTTTCAACGGTTTAATAAACATAAATATTTCATCATTATATACTTTCACAGACAATTTTAACACATTGGAAATCCAAAGATGACAGCTCACCTAGTAAAGATAATCAGCCACTCGATACACCCCTCTCAACTTCAATATACGCCCCTTCTGTCAATATGAAGTTTTTGCGATCCACTCCCCCTATTTCGTCAACAATGTCACAGAATTATTTTTAAAAGGCGGCAGTACAAGTTTTGACTGCACACATGGAACAGTGATGTAAGTTTTGTAAGATCTGTTAGAATAGAAGGGCACCGCATTACGTGTGCTGAGTCATTAATATCCGTAATTGACAAAATGTAGGAACGAAAACTGAATTAACAGATATTGTAGTCTTGTAGTTTTATTGACTGATGACAATATGTTAAAAAGACATGGTAACATTCATACCCTATAATAATATATGATGTGTACTTAAAAGGTAATCAAGAAAGGCATAAAAA